>NC_060901.1:24004904-24224904 GCF_014805685.1 Silurus meridionalis
GAAATGTGTTCTAGGCTTGTAGATGTTCCTATTAAAATGGCCAGAAAGTGCACACTCAGCCTCCTCCTTCTACCCCCGTAAGCCTGATCTCTCCATTCCTGCTGACTTGGCACATGACCTTCAGCCCTTGTGTGGAAAAATTGGATTCGCTCGCTGGCCTACTTAAGCATGCGATAACCACGCTGCCTCAAAGATGTGTGGCTGCAGTCAGGGTGACTAATCTATCCCAGAGCAGGACATGTTCCTCCTCTCGTTCTCCTTCCCCCGTTCCGCCTCTTCCTCTCGCTTATCTCCCTCCTCCTCCTCTCCTCTCCCTCGTTCCTGCTCCGTGGATATATTCACAAAAGAACACACGGATGCTTTTATGTTGCTCCCTCCCACATCATGCCCTGCCAAGCATTTCATTTTTTATTGAAAGTGACTCACTGAGCACTTTAAAACAGCAGAGATATTAAAGCTAAACTATTATAGAAAAAAACAGAAAAAAAAACCAGACAGACGTAAGAGAAGCTGAACAGGAGTTTGTGGATAGACACTGAGAAAAGGAGAGAGAGAGAGAGAGAGAGAGAGAGAGAGAGAGAGAGAGAGATGCTTGGAAGCAGTGCAGTAGAATCTAATTATGTAAAAACCAATGCGGGCCAGTTCAGAACAGCAGAGACAAAGAAAACACACACACACACACACACACACACACACACACACACACACACACACACACACACACACACACACACACTCTTAAAGAAGCGGCAGATTAATCTCAGTCTATTAATCCCACTTCCTTTAAAATACACGTTTTGAGGAATCCCAGCAATCCGCAGTTTAGTGCCAATGATCAATGAGAAACTTAAGAAAGGCCACAAAACACACACACACACACACACACACACACACACACACACACACACACACACACACACACACACACACCATACCCACTTTCAATATTCACCAGCACAAACACACAAAACACACACACAAACATACCATATCCACTTTCAACACTCTCCACACATACACACACACACACACACAACAATCCCATGCACACAACATTCACACACACTCATTCCCCACATACACACAACATTTACACACACTCAAAACACCACATCCACACACACTCATACACCACATACACACAACATTCCCACACACTCATACACCTAAAAAAAACGTCTAGCGATCATCATTTACTGATCATGCAGTAAATATAAAGCAAGGTGGAGAAGGAGATATACAGCAAGTAACAATTTTCCATGGCCTGGAATTCAAAAGAAAGAAAAAGTTGATGTTCTAACAATAAATCTACTTTTCAAAATAGAAACTTTAATTATTTAGGCATTCGTCTGGAATTTCTGAATCGGATGAATCACACCGTGCTGATTTCCGGTCTCCTGGTAAGACGACAAGCTGCGCGTGTGGGTTTTATTATTTCAGTCTCATTAACTTCCGAGAAAGAAGGCGGGAAAAGCGATGCTGATAAAAGCAAAAGCAATAACTGCTCTCGTAGATATTTTCCTTTTTACAAAATATAATTTGATCCAAGGAACTAAACGGTAGAATGCTTTGTTGTTGGGAAATAAAAGAAAAATGGTAATGATCTGGTGAATCGCCGTGCGTATATGTACACACACACACACACACACACGCACACACACACACACACACATATGATGGCTGTTAATTGATTTATATATATATATATATATATATATATATATATATATATATATATATATATATATATATATGCGGTAAAGTGGGGGATTTCTGTACTTTACCAAACAAATCACCCAGGGAAGTGGTATCCCAGTGCTTAAAGCTCTGGTTTACTGATTGGAAGGTCAAGAACTCAAGCTTCAGTGCCACTCTTGGGCCCTTGAGTAAGGCCCTTAACCCTCTGTGCTCCAGGGGCTCTGTATCAAAATTCACAATTGAGCACATCGGCTCGCATTCTCGCTCGCGTGGAGAACACAAATCGCGGAAACCTGCATCAACATAGACTTGTGACATTTCAACAAAATCAGACCAGCATAAGGAGTTGCATTCTGGGTAATACAGTGGTAATATTATATAGCAAATTATGCAGATCAGAATATCACAAGAAGGAAAAAGATGGAATAGACAATAGAAAACAGTGACTGTGTACATTTTTTCAATCACGAAATCCATCCCACGTTTTTGAGCACAGCGAGGGAGATCTAATTAAATCATCATCTGATATTTCTCACGAGGAGAAAAAGCCGCTGATGATTTTGGTGAAGATTGTGTAATTATTATTATATGGTGTATGGTGTACGCAGCATATATTTTGCTTGGGTTCTGCACACTACACTGCTTTTCAAAAAAAATCCTGTCATGTCTTCATTTCTAAATCCTGCATCGCTTAAGGAAGTGTTGAGTTTTCTGTGCTGGGGTAGAGGGGGACAGAGGAATGGAGGGATAGATTCTCACAAAACGAGTGACAGATTTATTTTCTTTGATGCGCCAAGAAAGGCGGGTAGAATCATTTTTCATATTAATGGCGTATCTGTCTGTCGTTTTGTTCCTTTGTGCTGGTGTATTTGTTGGAGTGCAGATGGGACACTGGGCAACCTGGATTTTTTTTATATACTTGCCTTGATTAGATTCCTTCATAAATTGTACAGTGGTGGCATGAAGCAGCATTAGAGTGAGGAGAGAGACTCTGAGAGCATTGGGGAAAACAATGTTTGATCTCCTCGGGATGTCATTCATATTCTGCTATCTCCAAGGCAACCCAGGGCTGTGACGCTGGTCACTGACCCTCCCCCACATCTTCCTGTTTCATGTCGACACCCTCACACACACACTCGTGCAAAGGTTGGCAGCCCTGCATGTCTAAAGGGTCACTCTGTATTTCTGGCCTGTCTTGATCAAAGGCTATTATTGTATTGACTAGAAATAAGTGCATCTCTACATTCTGCAATAACAGCTCTATCTCATAACCCATTGGCGGATTGAATACAAAGGAGGGTGGTTAAAGAGATGAAGGAGGTGTTGCTGCATTGCTGACCACAATAGAATGTCCACGTGCCTGCATGGCCTGTGTCAAAGTTCACGGTTTTGCGTGTCATCCTTGCGCAGGAGCCATGCTAATCTTCTCTGTATCGTTCCAATTTTAGCGAATGTGCCGCCGTAGCAAAGTTCAATGCACTGGGGACTCGGCTGAAACAATTCCTCAAGTAACTCGAGTCATTCAAATACAAAATAATCATCGAGGCAAATTATTAGTCCATTTAACTACACACCGAGCACTGCGTTTCCCCACGGACCATTTTTATTGACGCACCATCCGCTAAATTCTGGAACGCTCTGGACAGGTGAACACAGAAGACCCTGCAGAATGAAAAAATGAAGGAACTGGAAGAAAACAGCGAGGGGCGAAGAGAAGATTCATATGGAGGCCTGATTCCGGCAAATAATAGGTTTGTCTAATTCATTTTTCCTCACAATTCCAAATTTATGTCTGGAAATTTCCACTTTGGACATTTTCTGGCAATTCCAACTTTATTTCTGGCAATTACAATTTTTTTTTCTTGTAATTCTGACCTTATTTATTTTTTTTATTCCCCTCTGTAGTGCCAGAAAGTTTTACACATTGAAAATGAAATGGGCTACAATTAATAAACTCACATGGTATTAAGTCTACGATCCCTGGAGAAAACTGTCTATCAGCTCTGGAGAAGATGGAACAAGACAGATGAAGCAGAGGAGCTTTGTTCGTACACCAACAGCTTCAAACTTCAGGCCCACAACATGGTTAGAAATGTTGGATGTTTACGAGAAATAATGTCAGAATTGCGAGAAATAAACTGAGTTTTGCGAGAAAAAAAGTCGGAATTGTCAAGAACTGGGGAGCCAGAATTACTAGAAGTAAAGTCGCATTTGTGAAAAAAAAAAAAAAGGAAACTGGGAATTGAGAAAAAAAAATTTGAACAAAAAAACTCGAAACTTTTTTAAGTGGCGGAAATGACCTTCCATAGTACGCAGGCAAAAAAAATTTAATAAATAAAAAAACGACAACGTTTCCATAGTTTGGGATCATTTCAAACTAAAACATAAAAAAACACCATAAAGTGCGTTTACCTTTTTTATTATTTTTTTTTGAGCAATCTAAAATGAATTTGTATATTTTTAGTTTTTTATTTACATATTTTTATCTGCATTTGACGTAATACAGCAATTAAATGCACTTAATGGGTTTAGTTTTCGCAGACACTCGTGTACAATTTCATCAATAAAATGTACATTTTTCGAAAAAGGAGACGTTACTTGTTCATTTTAAAAACCCATCTTATTTCTCTTGTGTATTTAGTATTGCTCATTAATAAAGATAAATCACTTCTTATCCGATTACTCGATTAATCGGTGGGATTGATGGCTAGAATACTCGATTACTAAAATAATCGAAAGCTACTTCTAGCCCTACTAGTAGTAGCTTTCGGGACAATAAGGCAAATTTTGAGTGGAAAAACCCCCTCAGGCTAATCAAGAATAAATGAGGTTTACCGCACACTAATATAATTTTCTCAGATTATCTACGTCAGTTTAATTGGGAAAAAGGCTAAACAATAACTAAGAAAAAAAAAAGCACTGGGTGTTTAAACTACACCTTTAACACAGAAAAACACACAGCTATACATAACACTACAGTGAACTGAACGCTTAAAAAGCAGGGAGTGTGCTCTATAGGGAGTTGTTTCGGCTCAAGCCGTAGGATATTACGAGGCGAGCTCAAATGATGCTTATCTTGGTGTAAACATTCAAATGCGTAGCAAACACAACAAAGCTTTTGCTTAATAGAAACCAGTGACCTACAATCATCCTCCAGCTACTACCAATCAAATGTCACACTGCACCATGAGCGCCAATGCCAGCGCTCACAGATAGGAGGCGTTTCCCGGTTTCTGCACTTACAGCTGTTTTTAATTATCCGCTGAGAATCTCCAGAGGTCTGGCGGTCATCAAAACAACAGGGATAGAGAAGTACAGTATATCAGTACATCAACTCATCCAAAAATAGCTTTTCTGGTGCTGCTTGAACCTGACCCACGGTACAAAAAAGGCAAGAAAAAGGAAGCAAGAACTAACGTGATGTCATGAGAGGTGATACGATTCACCCCTGTTGACATGCGATCGGATTTCGATTCGAATTCAAATACACAATGCAAATTTAATGCAGTATGATGCACTGAAAAATATATAATCCTATGCAATTCAATATGGGATAAATGGTTCGCTTTGATTTCTTTGGTTCAGACAGACAGCAAATCAGGTCCTTTCACAAATAGGGTGTACTGCAAAGAAAAAAATACAAAATAAAACCAGTCGTTCTTTTCCTGTTACATCTCCAGGAAGTTACAGCTCTACCTCTGCCATGTAAATCTGTATTCTACGCGACTCTCTGAGGACACGCCTCGGTCTCTGTAGCGTTGTGATGAGTCAAATTCACGTAGCAGCGAGAAGAAATCAATCTACATATCAAATATTTGTCACAAATTATTGGTCTCAATTTACTTAAATCATAATTTGTTACATCAGTACATTCCGATTGGCCAAAATGTGTTACATGGAAAAAACGTGTATGGCTGACGCTCCACATAAGCTGACAGGGCTAAAGCAGCTCATGACCCTAGATTTTGTTCAGGAGCACCGATTTGAATCACAACATAACCTCAAACAAAAGAGAAGCTAGCACACATTTCTGCGGTCCACGGAAAAATTGTCTTATGAAACTGGTCTGAGGTGCAAAAACATTTGAGGACTGGTGGATTCAACTGAACAACATTAAAACCTTTTGTGTTTCAGATGTGCAACATTTTCAGTCACAGCTTTTACAAGTACATTTTTAGCAAATGGCGCAATAACGATCATCATCACAGCTGCATTATACGGAGAAAAGCTGTTATACTTCCCAGATCTTTGCTTTCACAGATCCAAGATATGGTTAACTTGAGTTGGAGTGGAAGATCTTGAATCTCCACACACCCATTCTTCCTCACCTTACCTACACCTACATCAGTACCTGACTTTACTAACCTTATTGTGGCGGAATATCCCAAAATCTTGTGGAGCATCTTCCCATAAGAGTGGGAAGCAAAATATAAAATCAAATGTGGACTGGGATGTTCAAAACAAGACATACGAATGTTAGGGTCAGGTGTCCACAAACCTTTGTGCATATAATGTATGTAGATAGGTAGATACAATTTATGAAATTGGTTTGTCTAGCTATCTACATAACTGCTATCTAAATAACAAATTTATTTAGCTATGTGTGTAAAGCACACATTTTTTTTTTTAGCTATTTCATATAATTTAGTGCTTATTCTATAGAAATAAATGTATGATGGTGAATAGCAAGACCCTCGTTTCTTGCGTAAGAGTGCAATATTTTTTTCCTCACACACAGATGACATTCAAACCTGAATCCCAGCTGCAGAGTAGAGATTTTATCTACGCAGTCTTCAGGGGAGCCTTCAGGGGAGAGAACACATCCAGAAATAACACCACGTCAGCATTACTAGCTGTTGAATGCGTCGTCCATTTTCTCCCAGCAATGTTGCTACAATGTTTAATACCTTTAGTTTCTTCCCCCAACAAAAGAAAACAAATGCTAAAGGCTGCTTTTACACTCTGCAATAACAGCAGGTGTATAAGTACACGTTGTGTGAGGAACATTCCTGACTGTGAACCCGGGGGTTTCGCTAAGCATGACTTTTTGTATTCTCTTGTTGAATTCGTATTCTGCCTCCAGTCCTCTAATCAATACTCATTGAAATGAAATAGTCAAACCTCGTATGCAGGTCCCGGGATAGAGGCAATAAAATCCAGAGCACGCATTACAACAAGTGTACAACACTCTCTTTAATTGCCAGCTTAGGCGTAATGGGGGGCTTTTGTCATTTTAAACGGCGGCCTGTTCATTTAAACACGTTCTGCTATGGATAGAGTTTTCGGGTTTGTAGCATATATTTTGTCATGTGACCCATTGAATGAATAACTTTATCTTTTTGGGTTACCCACAGCAACAACGCATAAGTAGTATAGCAATTTATGCGTGTAGATGAGCAATTTCTGGAAAAATGCAATGGAGACAGAGAGAATTTTAAAATAGAAGTAGTTCAGTGGTTAAGATGTTGGACATCGGATCGGATTGTTGTCAGTTCAAATTCCAACACCACTACGCTGCCAATGCTGGGCCCTCAAGCAAGACCCTTAACCCTCAACCCACTCAGTTGTATAATTAAGATAATTGTTTGTCGCTCTGAAGAAGTGCGACTGCCAAATGCTCTACAGTAAATGTAAAATAAAAGAAATGAAGATCTAATAGTATTCATTTGATTCCATTTGAATTGAATAGCAATGTAAACAACGGACATTGCACCGAAGCGTCTTTTTGTAACTTTTTGTAACTCATTTGATGTGAAAAGACTCGAATGTTACTCAACAATAATGAGTCTGTTCGATATTTAATTTAATTAATTATATGAGCCCCAAACCTTTTCATTTATTCCTCTCAAAACCTCCTGATTGCTGTTGAACTGACGCTGAACGACAACGGTGGTTCTCGTTTGAATGGCGCCCATTGATAAAGTCTCCCCTATTGATTAGTTTCAGCTCTGAAAAGCTGCTCTCTGCTTCAGCTTCCATCACTGGATGAGTAAGAAATATTGTCAGAGCAGTCCACAAATTAGGAGACATTTCTGAGAGCTTCATTTTCATCACCCAATGATATGTGACATGATATATTAATCGATGCGCTCGTGTAAAAAAAAAATACATTAAAAAATTGCCCAAATCATCCACTGTCAAGCGGCAATCAAAACAATTTCAACGCTTAGCCGTGATTGGTGGATTGCTGCGTCCTTGAAGTTATTATTCACTCACAAAGAAAAAAGTAACGATTAATTCCACAAAATGTAGTTGAGTAAACAGACTATAAAATGTAGAGAAGTGGAAGTAAAAGTCTCCTTAAACGGAAATACTTGAGTAAAGTAATAAATTACATTTACTTTGTTACTGTCCACCACTGTGAATCCCTATAAAGAAGTGAAGAAAAACTTTCTTAGATGGTATGAGAAAGAAACCTTGATTCAAAAGGGAACTCATCCTCATCCAGGAGACACCAAATGTCCATACAGTGTTATAAACTGTCCACTGATGGACACTTAATGAACCTAGATGCAGCCTTAGTCTGATTCCTGCACTGTAGTCTTTTTTGCTCACGTATCAAAATTCCTGGTTGCACCAGCTCCAGTCATGTTTCACCTCATGAAGATTATGGACCTTTAAAGAAGTAGATGCCGACCCCGCAAACATCCTGAACCATCTGGAGACGTATCAACGCCATTCGGATCTCACTTCGTGTGGAGTTTCGACACTGGATCTCTTTGAGTGGCATGGAGAAGCTGGTGTTGGATCTCTGATGATCACAAATGTTGAGCCATTTTATGAGTTGCTCAGTAGCTTCTGGTTCCATAACATCAGCTGACGGTATAAGACTGTAGAAGAACATTACTCATAAACTAACATTCCAGTGCTCATGTTAGTTCTCACTCTCCAGTGTTCTGTATTGTTGAAAGATTTATAATCACACTCTTGATGTCACCCAAATGAGGATGGGTTCCTCTTTTGAGTCTGGTTCCTCTCAAGGTTTCTTCCTCATAACATCTAAGAGAGTTTTTCCTTCACCACAGTCACCACGGCTGCTCATCAGGGATAAATACACATCGCTCACCTTCACTGTTAAATTCTGTAAATCTGCTTTGAGACAATGTCTGTTGTGAAAAGCGAATAGAAATAAACGACTTGACTTCCTCTGTGCACTATTATGTCATTTTGTTTGGACTCTTTTTCTGTTTCTGTCTTGTTTCATTGGTGTGTTTCTTGTTTGTGTCAGCCTGTTCTGTGTTAGCTTCTTGATCAGTAAATGTTGCTTCTTTGTTCCTTTACGAAGTCTTATCATGTCTTCAGGCCTCGGCTGTGATTCCTGAAAGCCAGAGTTACTAATTCTGTGTCTAGCAGGTCCTGGTTATTGATCTGTTTTTTCCCCCACATCTTTAATTATGGATTGCCTTTGTTTTTTTTGTTTGTTGTTTTCTTCTGTCCATTTCTCTTGCTAACATGTTGCACACTAATAAGAATCTACAGTATAAAGAAACAGATCAGGAAACGTGCAGGAATAACATCCTCTTAATTAATACTACATCACATTAAAATGTGATAATCAGAGGAAAAAATACTGATTTATTCTGTGCTTCCCATTTCCTGAGATCCCATCCAGCTATTCATTAGCCAGATGCCTTTATCCAAAGTCTCTTGAGAAGTACACAAGGGTTAAGGGGTTAATTGCTTAAAAGCTTAACATTAGCTCTGAGGTCTTAATAATATTTTAGTCAGTCTCTCAGAACAATAAACACTGGGCTTGTTATCTATAGGCAACTTCGTATGAAAACACAGAGAACGTGTTAGCAATTGGTTAATATGTTTGCTCCAGAGAGTATTACAATAACAACAACAAATCAATCACCACACAGGTGAAATATTCGGTAGCCCTTACACCTAGGACAAGCAGATTTCTCACCCAGGCCATTGTTGGCTCATACAAGCATAATGTGCTCCATGGTGGTGTGACACACCTTCATGCTGCAACCATAGCACCCACATGTGTAACTGTGAAAGTGGCTGATCGTGAAAGGAGCCCAGTAGGAAGTGCCTAATCCATCCTCCTCCCACACCTATACGTGGTTCACCGATCAGGCAAAACATTATGACCACCTGCCTAATATTGTGTTGGTTCCCCCTTTTGATACTAAAGCAGTCCTGACCCTTTAAGCATTAATTGCATGAACTACTTCAGTAGTTTGATCTACAGGAGCTCATCTGTGGGATCGGACCACACGGCAAGACTTCGGCCGCCAATGACCCTGTCGTCGGTTCACCCCTGTTCCTTCCTTGGAGCACTTTTGATAAATACTGAACATTGCAGACCAGGAACATCCCACAAGAGCTGCAGTTTTGGAGATTCTCCAACCCAGTCGTCTAGACGTCACAATTTGTCAAACTCGCTCAAATCCTTACGCTCGCCCATTTTTTCCTGCTTCTGACACGTCACATTTGAGGACAAAATGTTCACTTGCTGCCTAATATATCCCACCTACTAACAGGTACCATGAAGATAAGAGATAATCAGTGTTATTTACTTCACCGGTCATAATGTTAGAATGTCATAATGCCTGCTCTGTTTATTTGTACGCTGTGGCATAGAGAATTCCCTTTACTGAAAGAAAGAGGTCTATTCTATAGCCTGATCCAGCATGACAATGCCCCAAATTCAAAATGAGCTGTATGTGAATATGTTTCGCCAGGTTTAGAGAGGAAGAAGTCAAGGGTCCTGAGTAACATCCCAAACTGAACCCCACTGAGCACCTTTGAAACAGGTTTAGTCAGGCTATACTGGCTCCCAATTAAATCTTGCACTGACTACAAAATACTACTACTGAAGTTTTAATGGTATGCCATTCGGTGCTACAGTATCCGAGCGAAATTTTGTTCTATCATGATCCCCCATGCCTACTTCGATCAAAAGGTGCAGGCTATTTGTTAGTACCTCAATAAATGAAGACAACAGCAGGGGGAGCAAAGCTTTTGCTTACTACAGTTGAGGTTTTTCTTAGGTAAAGGAGCAGGTCTGGATGAATCATGGATAAAGAGTGGCTTGGTGAACTGGGATATCTGGATGCTGACGTCCACTCACTCTCACGCATTCACTCAGTCTGGTTCCTCTAAAAGGTTTCTTCCTCATGCCAAATCAGGGAGTTGTTCCTTGCCATAGTCGCCACTATCGCGATCATTTGGGATAACCGTTTTATCGCTGTAAAGCTTCTAAAAAACAGTGTCCATTGTTAAAAGCTCTATATAATTAAAAATGTATTAAAATTAATTAATTGGGGTGTGTGTGTGTTTGCACCAGGCATTTATCACCAAGATGTTAAATGCTCTTGTAGCTTAATAGGGCATAAATCCTAACAGCCACACTTTCCTAAAGAGCCGGATCCTATTGCACCAAAATGGTGGGCCATTAGGTGTAAACATTGATTCTGGCCACCTTTCAAGATTTTTTTCATTTGTCGTCCTTTATGTCAACAGAAGGCTCACTGGGGCAGAAATCCCTCCCTTACGCTCACTCTGAGTATTTCAGGCGGATCAGGACAGTTAATGAGCAGGTTGCCAAATGTTTTAAAAATTCGCTGGACACCAAGGACTTGTTTAAAAGCAAATAATGAACATTTATGCTGCTGGCTGTAACATTCAATCTTCACGATCATAGCGCCATGAAAATTCCACGAAAAACGAAACCTTTAAAAAAAGAAAAACGTAAATCTCCGCATGAGTCCTTGGTAGCCGAAGATCGTGTTCTCGGTGTTCATGCGAAAATGTAAGATGAAGCACCAATTTGGACGGCGTGTTGATAAGGGGTGTTGATATCTCACACCCCTCTCTACACACCTGCGTACAACATGCAGCAGAACATCAGAAATCACATTTTGGAAAAGAAAAGGAAACTGTTATAACACTCTGGAGATGTTTTGTTGCCAGGTTAAAAATAAATCACGCAATAAACAGCTCTGCAAGTGGCTGCACGTCAGCATCGTTATAAAATAAACCCAGAATGTTTTATATTTTAGATTGTTGAAAGTAGCTACATTTAGCATTGATGACAGCTTCACAATTTATTGCATTCTCTCATCAGATCTCACCTGGAATAGTTTTAATTCACAGCTGTGTCAGGAGTTAATTTATGACAATTCTTGCCTTTTTAATTGGTTTTAGAAAATAAGTTGTCTTATGCAGAGAATAAGAAACAAAGTACAAAGTTAACAGCCATATTATTATACCTATACTACAACTACTGTACAAATCCATATTTTGGCAAGAAACACTCAGTTAAAAAAAAAGGGACCAAGAGCTACCTCTGCTGCAGAGGATAAGTTTATTAAAAATACCAGCCTCAGAAACCAGATATATCTATATATTTATCTATTTATTAGTTTGATTTTTACAGGTATCCATCCATCCTTTTATATGTTCTACCACCCATGCATCTGTTCATTTCTGTATTTATCTACTCATCTATTCAACTGACCATTGATATGTGGGTCCATTTTATATCTATTGAACAATCCATTGATCATCAATCCATTTATCTGTTCATAGATCCAATCATTCATCCATCCATCCATCCATCCATCCATCCATCCATCCATCCACCATCTGTCCATGGATTAACCAATCAATTTTCTTCTTGTCTATCTATTTATCCGTCCATTCAATCATCCATTCACCCAACACAGAATCTCAAACTATGAGTCCATGTTTGTGTATTGCTTCCTTTTAATTCCTTTCATGAGAAATCTGCACTTTATCTAATAACTCTGAGAGTCACTAATGAGCTTTCCTTTGACCTCATCCAGCAGTTTGCTGCCACAGTGTCCCTTCCAGATACTCAGATGTCCAGCTTTTTAAAGACAACAGGGCATTTACGGCATAAAATAAAAAGTAAATATATCCATCTATATTTCCTCTTGGCCGTTGTTGAACAATCAACAGCTCGATGTTTTATGAGATGTTTTATGTTTCCATGACACTGGGAAAGTATCAGATGTAACAAACACAAGCAGCCCGAATGGAGCTTCAGTGCTGTAAAGACATCATTCTTGTGAAAAACATACAATGTCCTGTGACAAGTACAATGTAGTTATTCAGCTGAAAAGTTCATTATTAAACACTCCTATTGCTGTGTTACACAAGCTAACACACACACACACACACACACACACACACACACACACACACACACACACACACACACACACACACACACACACAAAACATGCAGATAATATCAATTAGACACATCCATAAGAACACCTACAATGGCAACAAAAGGTTGGTCAATGATACACACATGAACAAATGAACACACACACACACACACACACACACACACACACACACACACACACACACACACAACATAAGAAAGGAATGCTTCTGTCTTACTTTCTTAGACATATGAACCAATAAAAGAATCCTCTAAACAAACACACACACACACACACACACACACAAACACACACACACGCACGGGATTCAGTAAAAGGGACACGATGTGATCAATGTAATTGATATAATGAATCATTAATTAATGTAATTGCGTGTGTGTGTGTGTGTGTGTGTGAGAGAGGGTTACAAAAAGAGATAGAGATGCACCCAAGAGAGTCATAACTGAGACATATCGGAGAGTCAAGACCGAAAATGAAACCCTGTAATATTTTAATTACATTAATACTTCTCTCAAGCCTTTGAGCACAAACTGAAAAACAAGTCTTTGACTCATAAATAGTAAAAAATTAGCTCAAAACAAGTTTTTTTTTCCCCCATCGCCTACAAAATCTTATTATATTTGTGATGCATCATTTAAAAAACAAAAAACAAACCAGTCTCTGTGATGCTATTCGTTTTATTGGGTAAGTCTAAAAGTCGCTATAAAGGTGGTACTAGAATTTAAAGTATGAACCATGCATACTATATATACATGCAAGCTATAATACATAGTGTAAAAGTGCACCAGATATTCTCCAGCCATGCATAAAGTTCAACGGGTGCCAGTTTATCACCCCAGCATGGTCGAGACGGCCCACAGAGAACCAGCTGCGTGATTCGCTCATTACACCCAACTGCGCCCTTTTAAAAGGCCTTGCTGCCGTTTTGGATGTGGTGTGAATGGACTGATTCTGGGCACACAAAGCTCTTCCAGTCGAACCACGGTGCCTCGATGCCAGCGGCGGTGCCGACGGCACAGTGCGCCAGTCAGCCTGCTGGGCCAAGAGAACGGCGGCAACACTGGACTATGTGATCGAGCGAGGGTCTTTCAAAAGCGCAAACAAAAACACACAGCACTTGGTTTTAGAAAAGCGAACACAGGCCAGTGAATCAGAGCTGTCTGAAAAACAAGAAGGGGGGAAGCGGGAGTTCATTCTGCATAGACAAACAATGCTTTGTCTTTAAAACGCGGCTTTATGCAAAAGTTGGCTCTTTTGTGGCCATGTGTTTTATTGGCTCTTTAGCATTCATCAGGACTGAGATTACTGGAGGCCACACAAAAAGATATCAAACGTTTAATAATAAAAATTATAATAATGAAAATTTATAATAATAAGTCCATGTGACACTTACAAACTTGTAGAATCATCTAGAAATAAGATTAACTAAGAAAGATTAATAATCTTATGAACAATCTAATAAATACATTTGCTGATACTCAGGATCAAAACCATTTCTAAGTATATGCAAACTAAATGGTCACAACCAGCTGGGGGCGCCAGTGAGCACCCCCTGCGACGCCGTCCTAGCCCTAAAGTTTAATATACAGTATATGTTTACATACTTGAGTGTTTGGCAATGATTGTTAAACAGTTGCGAATGAGTTGTATGCTGAGAGGGTGGAGCTTTGTGGTTGGAGGGCGGAGCTACAATAGGAATCATAAAGGCTAGGAACGGCCCTGCTCATGATACTTTTACTTACTAAGCTATACTTTTTTAGTAGTGCACCACAATACCAGTAGAGCTTCTATTATTTCTTTTTTTCTACATTCTTAATTTTTTATTAATTTAATAAAAAAAGGTTTGTATGCACTACAATTTAGATTTCAATTATTCTACTCATAACCAGTGTATATATCATTTAGCAGATGAGAAAAACATGATATATTTTTTTTTAACTATATACTAAAGATTTGTGTGTATTCCATGTTTTTACACAGGCGTTGCACAGAATGGTGCGAAAAACTAAAAACATCCAATGAAAGCATAAAAGCCTGGTTCATGAAAGAGCTCAGAGGAGAACGTATAACTTTCTATTGAGAACTAATATTTATTCAAATAAGCACTCTGTTTATGTGATGAGCAGAAAAGGAACTCACAAAACACATCCCACACATCACAAACCTTCAAGCTGCATTCATGACCAGGATGCTACATTGGGCACAGCGTCTAAAACTGGACAAGGCACTGAGTGGAGGTGTCACGGCAAACAATTTTGTCTTTGTTTCCTGTTTGCTGGAATTCACCTCCAGTGACATCAGTCAGAATGCCTACGCAATGAGGCACCCGCTTTATATAACAGTCTTACTAACTAGCATCTACTGATACAGCCGTCACCTCTGCATTCTCACCATCCCACACTTGATGGTTTCTTCAGTATCATGAGCATGAGGAGTTCTCATTCTGATTAATGAGTACATGGCTAACAGAGAAAACACATCGTCCCCCAGAGGAGGACATTTTTACACTGACAGGATTTGGCCAGCCCACTCTATAATGAGCATGGATTGCCACTTATTCTCCAATTACACTAGAAAAAAAATGATAAGGGCACAGATTTTGTGGCATCAGCCAGTGCAAAAGTGAGGAAATTAAGGTACCATAGTGAGCAAACTGGCAACGAAACAAAACTGTCCAGACAATTAGATTTTCTTAATTAGCCTTTTTACATTAGCACTTAGATCATTCTGGGTCTCGGTGTACAAGCGTACGACTGAGCCAAATAGGTGTTCTGGGGGAGGCATAAGTCTGATCAGCTTTCATCATACTCTCTGTTGTGCAAAAACAGTTGCTTATTTGATCATAATTCTACCCAGATTCTACTTTTTTTCCTCCGACCTCCCACAGGTGCTTTTAGAAGATGTATGAGAAACAATCTTGTTAAAAGTGTACCTCAGGTTAGAGCCCTACGCAAATCGGCTCCAGTCAGCTGATGGGAAAAATAACAAGAGGATACGTTATTTTTCCTTGCGGGAATAACTGTGGGTTTTTTCTATTATTCATTCTTTTCCTATTTTTCAAATCTGTGAAAGAGTCTCTTTTTTTTCATTGTTTTGCATGGTGACATAACTATTAGCCCCAGAGAAGCACAATAACCACATACAGTCAGTGCTTGTACACATGCCATATATGTAAAGAATACATGGTTTTAATATACATATATTTATAATTATACAGTAAGTCCCTATGTAAGCATGCAGACGTGGCAAAAAACATGCATTTTAACATCTATGCAACGCTTTTTACTTCACCCCAAGTGCCACCCGCCTCAAGTCGCGTATGTGACAGGTGAACGTTGATATTTTATTATTTACTTTCCTTCATTATACAGTGCAAGGGTACTAGACTGAGCATCATATTAACTTGCATTAGCACTACATGATTAAATTCAGGTTTGTTACTGTAGCGATGTTTGGCGCTCGTTTGTTGTGACAAAAATTCCACACATTTGCAAAAAAAAACGTTACACATGTTCTATATAAGATGGGCCTTCGCATGATGTTTTCCAGTTAATTGGCACTGATATTTGATTGCTGGAACTATCGGCAAACAAGTTAACACCAATAGTTTTTCCGGGTTGCGTTATTCAGTATGAAAGCGGCCTCTAGAGGCGAATCACTGACACCATGTGCAGTTTATTAGAAGAGACTTTTTTTTAAATTAATTTTAGAATGTTCTTATTTATTTAGTGTTTTTTTCAGTTTGAAATGGCAGAAATAGGAATCATAGAGAAAAGTACATGTTATACAAAGAAACATAGAACTGTATTAAAGCTATTGAACATCTTGGGGATAATCGGAACGCAGAATGCGCCCCCAGTCCTCCTCACCTTACATGAGTACCTGACTTTTATGAATGTTCTTGTAGCTGAATAAGCACAAATCTCCACAAATCTAGTGGAACATCTTTCCAGAAGAGTAGAGTTTATTATAATAGGAAATGGGAACTAAATGTGGAATTGGATGTTAAAAAAAGCACATACTGAACTTACGGTCAGGGGTCCACAATAGACTAGACAAATAATATCTAACATTCACATAAACACTCACTATATCTTGTGTTTCCAATAAATATATAGATTGATTGATTGCTGTGGTGAGAAAAACATGGCTGTTATTTGCTTTTTGAGACAAACATTTGGAATATCTTTTTTAACTATTTCATATCTTGCTCTAAAAAACACATTGCATTGCACAGTCCAAAGGTTTGTTTTCCAGCATAAAGAACGCTTTACATCGAACTGTGAATAATCAATGACAGTACAGCCTTTATGAATCTAAAGCTTGCGGCCAACAAAGTGTATAAAATATATCACACAGTTCCATTATAAGAGCCAGCGGTTGATATTTAAGATGGAGTCCAGACTCTGAAAAACAATATCTATACGTCATGGTTTTTTCTTAACACATTTGCTGACTCATCAAATAACACCACCTCCTCCCGTAAGTCCTCGTGTCCTGCTGCCCGTTAGATATTCTTTAGTGCTAATCTCCAAATGTTTTTGGTCTGGGCACTACCATTATCCACATAAAATCTAACTAAAAAGCTCGAACAAGCATCTGGCATGCCCTGTAAAAGGGTCATTAGTCAGCAGTGGTCACAGTGAAGGGCTTTGGACATTTGGTCTTTTCATCTACGTCTGCTGCATGGTCCTGATTGAATGTTCTCTACTTGACTGGCCTTTTTATTTGTGACTGCCCAAGAGGCTTCTGTATTGTGCACTGTACGTGATGGTTATAATACCTGTAGGAATGTCTAAGCTATTACCTTGTATCGATTGGACTCGTAAACCATTGGCGTAGAAACTTCGGTTCCTGTTCTTTATTCCCTCGCAAATATTTGTTCAAGATGGCAGCCTTATTATCCTTCTCCTGCCCTTTCATTTCTATTGATCCGACACCCGTTGCTTGCAGACGGCTTCACCCCAATTATTCTTCCATCGACGTATTTCAACTAGAAAGGCTTTCCTTCCATAGCGGACTTTTCCGCGTCCAGCCCTCCAGGTCCATTCATTATTCCTCTAATCGCTAACATGTGTGGAGCTTGGCAGGAACATGTCCTTCAAAGCACGCCATACTTCTTACGATCTGAGCCCGTTGTCTACAGTAACAAGGAAAATTCTCCAAATCCCAAGACAATGAGGTTGTTGTGAATCTCCAACCTTCAGAGCTTCTCCAGCAGCACGAATGGAGCAATGATGAGTTTTGACCTATGATGATCCACACATGTAGTAGCGCATCATCTGCGAAGAATGTTTATGGAACAATTCTGCAGCTCAGCACGGGCATCTGGGTGGCCATCTTTGGTGCTCGAGTGTGACAGAGGTGACAGTTTAACCTTCGCTGTGCACTGTGATGTAAAAACATCATGCAAAATAGTCAGGGGACACAGGGTATTTAAATGAGGTTTTTGTGTGGGTTTTTATTGTGAGCTCGGATCTCAAGATTAAAGATCTCTGAAGACTAAAATAAACGTGTCCTATGTGTGTGTGTGTGTGTGTGTGTGTGTGATGTGTAAAATTATAGGCCAAATGTAACGCTGAATAAAGGTCTTGAAGTGTATTGATAATAGTTGATGTAGGGGTTTATATGAAACTGCAAATTGTTGATTTCTGTGTAAATCGTAATATAATTATGTATAAGTACTAGGGGTGTAACAGTACGGTAAATTTACAGGTACAGGGCTTTCAGTTCGGTACCAAATGCAATACTTTTTATGTGCGGAGTTAAAATTCCCCTCAGGAACGTATTAAGTGGCGGACCGCATGTTTGTTTAGTCTCCACCTCGCACTCAGTGTGGATTTTTATTATTATTAATAAACCTAAAAACATACACAAAATAAAGTTAGTGTCACTGTGGCTACACACTCCGTACCGGATTTGTTTTATTTGTTTCGCATCCATGAAAACACTAAAGAATCCATAGCACAAGCATTAGCTGCTAACCAGGAAGTGACTAGCGCTACGGATTCTTAAGCGTTTTATGTCCAGCTTTAAGAATTTCTCTTAAAAACAGAAAATCCTGACACTTCCACATATCGAATAGGTAGAACAGTTAAGATCATATCTTTAGAAAATTTAATGTAAAACACACACACTTACATACACATCTGTATTAACCAAATGGGGTCTAACAAATGTAAAATATTTGATAAAATGTTTCCATTTATTATGAAATATTATTTTATATATTATTTAAAAATATTGTCTTGGTTTTTTTTGCAATATCATGTGACTATCAAGGAAAGTTAATCTACACGGTGTAAGAAATTTGGTTCCCATACAGTTAGCAAATGTTGTGGATATCATGTATTGATTCCTGACATATATAGGTATCACGTGTTGCCTTGCCATATATAGGCATCATATGTTACCATATATGGGCATCACATTTTCATATATCAGTATAATGCATCGCCATATATGGTATCATAGTTTCCTGCCATATATGGGCATGTTGCCATATATCAATATCATATGTTGCCCTATATGTGGTATGAGATCAAGAACACTGAAAAGGAAATAAAATCTGTAAATTTATACATCTGTACTGCAGATGTTACTATGAAGTCCTGCTAAGTGATCAGTGTATTGGCTGTTAAAAGTGCAACCAACTACACTAATTCGTCCTCTTCATCCTCTACTAAACTGCACCCCTGAGGATTACCACATGAGCAATGGCACAGTTTCCTTCCTTTCTTTTTTTTAACAAGTGTATACAAGCTCCTCAAATTAGATCATCAACACCTACAATTTCTCAGAATAGCTGCCTGCCATAAGTGCCACAACACAAAAAAATGCATCTGTTATAGACTCTCCAGTGCCTTTTTATCTTGCCTTTTAGCCTATTTCTCTCGAAATCAAAAGAGATGCCTCTTCTACCCACTGCCCCCCACCATCTCCTTTCCTCCTTCTCCATTTAAAAACAAACCATAAAAATAAAATCCTTTAAAATCCTGCCAACATCATTGAAGAGGGAAGAGAGGAAACAACCTCCTCCACTCCTGTAATTTATCCCTCAATTTAAAGCCTCTTCATGGTCACTCTTCTTCCTTCCATTCCTTCTGCAATCACCTATACACAGAGTTTCTGCTGTAAAACTCTGAATCGATATGGACTGTGGACCTTCGCTAATGCTGTGTTTCGTTTCACTGCATCTTGATTCCTTATTGATTTCTGTGTTTTTCGTCATTAAAAACGCTCCTCCTTCACTTGTAGCACTATATGTTAACCCCCTTTGTGATCAATAATCGGTCGCAATTAAAGCTCCAGCAAAAGTTTGCGTTTCATGAATCGCTCATTCTGGAAGGGAAAAAAAACCACACTGAAGTTTTGTTTATTGCTAGGAAGGGATCCATTTATAGCTCAGTGAAATCTCTCGCTGGGCCTGTTTGTGCTTTTAACTTTCTGTTTTGGATGCAAAGCAGGTTCATGCAAATCGAAACCAGCTCCATGCTGCATGGCACAATCAGAAACCCCATCCCTTTCGCTCCAAAAATCCCCATTTTGGAATCAGGAGGGAGCTAGATATGCACATTAAAATGGTATGTGATCATTTATGCATCCCACATGGATACTGGTATTGCTACTGCCTAGGAGATATTTTCTCCACCTTAATAATTGAACAGCAGAGACTTGAGAGCTGTAAAAACTTCTAACCTTTTCATCATCTGGCCCACACCAAATCATCTACAGTGCATTTGTAAAAGTATTCACAGCGCTTCACTTTTTCCACATTTTGATATTTTACAGCCTCAATTCAAAAATGATTCATTATTTTCCTCAAAATTTTACAAACAATACCCCATAATGGTGAAAGAAGGGGGTACATAAGAATTCACAGCCTTTGCTCAACAAATTGTTAAAGCATCTTTGGCACCAATAACAGCCTCTTTTTGAGTTTGATGCTACAAGCTCGGTAATCATCCATTTTTGAGCAATTTCTTCTATTCTTCTTTTTAGAACATCTCAAGCTCCATCAGGTTCAATAGAAAGCATTGGTGCACAGCCATTTTCAGATCTCTTCAAAATATGTTCAATCGAGTTCAAGCCTGGGCTCTGGCTGGGCCTCTCAGACATTCACAGAGTCGTCCCGTAGCCACTCCTTTGTTATCTTTGCTGTGTTCTAAGGGTCACTGTCCTATTGGAAGAACCATCACCTCAGTCTGTGGTACAGAGCGCTCTAGTGCCGGTTTTCATCATGTCTCTACATTGCTGCATTCATCTTTCCCTCGATCCTGACTAGTCTCCAAGTTCCTGCCAATGAAAAACATCCCCTTAGCATGACGCTGCCAACACCATGCTTCACTGTAGGGATGGTATTTGCCAGGCGATTAGTGGTGCCTGGTTTCCTCATGGTCTGAGAGTCCATCGGGTGCCTTTTGGCAGGCAGGCGTCATGTGCCTTTTACTGAGGAGTAGCTTCCGTCTGGCCACTCTACCATAAAGGCCTGACTGGTGGAGTGCTACAGACATGGTTGTTCTTCTGAAAGGTTCTCCTCTCTCCACAGAGAAATGCTGGAGCCTTTTCAAAGTGACCATCAGGTTCTTGGTCACCTCCCTGACTAAGCCCCTTCTCCTCCGATCGCTCAGTTTGGCCTGGCGTCCCACTCTAGGAAGAGTCCTGGTGGTTCCAAATTACGGCTGATAAAGGCCACTGTGCTCATTGTGATCTTCAATGCTGCAGAAATATTTCTGTCCCCTTCCCCAAATCTGTGCCTCGATACGATCCTGTCTCGGAGGTCTAAAGACAATTCCTTAGACTTCATGGCTTGGTTTGTGCTCTGACATGCACTGTTAACTGTGGAACCTCATATAGACAGGTGTGTGTCTTCCAAATCATGTCCAATCATAAAATGTGGAAAAAGTGATGCACTGTACAACCAGCTTGGTCTGACGGCTTCTCAACGCAGAGTTGACTAAAGATTAAAGCAGTGTGCGAAGGAAAAGCAGCCTATTTTTTTTGCCACCAGCAAAGACACTTTGCATGCCATGGGAGAAATGCCTGGCTTCCACTTTATGGCCATATGTAAACAAACCTTCCCAAAGCCCATGAGAAAAATAAAGATCCTGGATCAACATCAAAGGCTTCCACCATATTTACAACAGGCATACAGGATCATTTGAATATTCAAAATCAACTATAGCTTTGCACCAACAGCTGTTGCTACCGAGTGTATTGTTTCATAGATGTTAAGACACTTGACAACCTGCAGTGTGTTTAAAAAATAATAATAATACAGAGCTGTTGATTCTGGAGCGTAACTGCAGAGTAACGCTATCAATCTGAAGAAAATCTGTGTCCAGTCACCACCTGTTCAGCTTTGTATGTAAAGGAATCTCCCCCAACCCTGGGAGTGTAAGTGGACACCATGTTCACCTCTGGGTAAAAATCCAACACAGAGTCAAAATATCCACAACATCCTGCCTACAAATCAAGGGGATTGAGCTAGCAAACTTAACGCCAGGGGACATAACTAACTAGCTACAAATCAAGGGGGCTGAGTTAACTTTCCAGCTGACTGTAAATTCAAAGAACTAAACCAGGCCACTGCAAATTGAAGAAGTAAACTAGCTGACTTTAAATCAAATGGACTAAACTAGCACACTGCGAATGAAGGGACTAGCAAAGTGAAAATCAATTAGTAAAGTGCAAATCAAGTGGACTTAACTAGCTGACTGCAAATCAAGGACACTTAACTAGCTGACTGTACTGACAAAGACACTTAACTAGCCCACAGGAAATCGAGTGGACTTAACTAGCTGACCGCAAATCAAGGACACTTAACTAGCTAACGGTACTGACAAGGACACTCAACTAGCCCACAGGAAATCGAGTGGACCTAACTAGCTGACTGCAAATCAAGGACACTTAACTAGCTGACCGCAAATCAAGGACACTTAACTAGCCCACATGAAATCGAGTGGACTTAACTAGCTGACCGCAAATCAAAGACACTTAACTAGCCCACAGGAAATCGAGTGGACTTAACTAGCTGACCGCAAATCAAGGACACTTAACTAGCTGACTGTACTGAGAAGGACACTCAACTAGCCCACAGGAAATCGAGTGGACCTAACTAGCTGACTGCAAATCAAGGACACTTAACTAGCTGACCGCAAATCAAGGACACTTAACTAGCCCACATAAAATCAAATGGATTTAACTAGCTGACCGCAAATCAAGGACACTTAACTAGCCCACAGGAAATCGAGTGGACTTAACTAGCTGACTGCAAATCAAGGACACTTAACTAGCCCACATGAAATCGAGTGGATTTAACTAGCTGACCGCAAATCAAGGACACTTAACTAGCCCACATGAAATCGAGTGGACTTAACTAGCTGACCGCAAATCAAGGACACTTAACTAGCTCACATGAAATTGAGTGGACTTCACTAGCTGACTGCAAATCAAGGACACTTAACTAGCCCACATGAAATCGAGTGGATTTAACTAGCTGACCGCAAATCAAGGACACTTAACTAGCCCACAGGAAATCAAATGGACTTAACTAGCTGACCGCAAATCAAGGACACTTAACTAGCCCACATGAAATCGAGTGGATTTAACTAGCTGACTGCAAATCAAGGGGATTTTACAGTTGACTGCAAATTCAGAAAATGTAACCAGCACACAGCAAATTCGGGAACTAAAATAGCACACTAAAAATCAAGAGGAGTTAACCAGCTGACTGAAAATCAAATGAGATTTCAAAACAAAAAAAAAAAACAACTACCAACTAGTCAAATATAAATCACCAGGACTTAACTAGCAGACCCAAAATTAAGGAGATGTATCTACTAATGTGCCAAATATAAAGAACCAGAACTTACCTAGCTACAAAACAAATGGAGTTGATTAAAGGACCTACAAAACAGGTGGATTTTTTTTGTTGTTGATTCAAAAACACTGGAGCTTCAATATCTCTCCAAATGCAAAACAAAATGACTCAACTAGTTAACTCTAAAAACAAGGTTTCAACTACTACCTGGTTAAATAAAAATGAAAACTGGATCTTAACTATGCAACAGCAAAACATGCTAACGTTCAAAACCAACAATTCAACCTGAAAAAAAATCTTTCCCATTTACTTACCCAAACGTCCCTTTTTTCCCCACAGTATTTTATTATATTGGCTGATTGTTATCTATAAATCATAAGATTGTGACTAAATTGCAACTATTTATCTGCAGTTCCTGCATGTGGTTCGAAAAGGAATTGAATTCGAGCTATATGGAAGGCCTTGAAATGCAAAACTATCCGGTGGTGTCCAAAAGGGCACATGGGCTTGTTCTCCTGATGAATCTTGTAAAGAGGACAAGTTTCCGCCTTCGGCTGAGCCGTGCCTTATTACCACAGACCTTGATTTGCATTGCTAAACAAGGCAGCTGATAAAGCCTAGGAGCTTCTCTTTCTTCTGCCTTTTGCACAAACGCTCCAGACTACAGCAGAAACGCTTTATTGCCAAGTAAATTCTGGTGGCAGTGGGCATCAGAACAGTGTAAACATACGTTTTGATTTAAATGCCAGTCACTTTAAGCAGGATCAGGCTGGGTGTTGAGGAAAGAAAGAGCAGGACCTAGTGCGTTGTCTAGTTTTCTGCGTGACTGCAAAAGAGCCTGGAGGAACCTGGGCTTTTAATAAGTCGCATCGAGGTGCAGGGGTTCCGAACACTCAATTAACTTCTACCGATGTCTGTGAAAGAGAGAGCAATCGCAGAGGAGGAAAAAGCTCAAGCAAGCAGGACTGAGAATGAACGAGTATTGAATGTCCATTACAGGCTTAAACGAGTGAATTACTCTTGCTATAAAGGAGTAAACAAGAAGAAAGTAACAGTGGCTAAAAGTGTGCTGCATGCTCACGAAGGATCTCACGAAGGATTCCAGCTTACTATTCATTATTATTTGGTGGATACAAGCTAAAGGAAGTGGTAGCTCAGTGGATAAGATGTTGGACTTCTGGGCCCTTGAGCAAGGACTTGACACCTGCTCATTTAGCCAATCATGTGAGAGCATTAAATCAAAGATGAGCTTTTAGGTTGATGTTCAATTTAAAAATCACAATGAGGGAAAATGTCATCTCAATGACTTGCATGGATGTTGGTGCCACGCAGAATTGTTTGGGTATTTCACGATCTGTTTTTCCATGTGTAGAAACTCTGTTGGTGAGAACGTTCACAGGAGAATAGCCAGACTGAAAATAATTCAAGAACAGAAATACTTAGTGTGGAATTTCTTTCAAATTGGTTTTATTTAAATAAATAAAAAGCTTTGTGGGTAAAAGTGCAGACAGCTTATTACAAAAAGAGGAGTCAATATTGTTCCAGTCAGTGTTGATGAGCTTCAAACTTTTGGTGAGCACCCAAAAAAACTGGTGAACCCAGAGGTTCTAAATTTCACATCAAATATCATGATTTTATCTTTGCATACAAGTAGATAAGTGTAACGGCAAAAGTATATAAACAAATGGTAATACAGGAGAGTCTCATGAGTGCATTTGATTCATTCCTGCTCATTCTAGCTATAAATCAAGGACATTTAAATAGCACACTACAAATCAGAGAACCAAACTAGCACACTGGAAATGAAGGAGATTCAACCATCTGACTAAAATCAAATAGGCCTACAGACAACTCAAACAAAAAACACCAGGGCTTATCTATCAGCCTAGAAAACAAGAGGATCTACAAATGTGCTACATATAAAGCACCAGGACTTAAGTAGCTAACTGCAAAACAAAAGGAGCTGACTGAAGGACCTATAAAACAAGGGGATTTTACTCTCTGATTCGAAAACGCTGGAGAGTCTCAGGAGTGCATTTGGTTCAGTCTTGCTCATTTTCTGTCCAATGGTTCGTTCTTATCATTAAAAGCTTCATATTTTGCTAGTTGCGCCCTTTTCTGCAGGAGTGTAACTTACATGATTTATGTGCTTTGGTTCATTTCATGTGATAAAAATAAAGGGATGTTAAAACACTCCTTTGGATGATGATGTTGGTCTTTGAAAATATGAAATAATTCCCATGTCTTTTTATTCCCCGAAGGCTGTACTCTATTATGCTCTCGCACAAGTTCAACATCAGGAGCATGGTAACCATGTGAAGGAGTATTTGTTCATCTGTTTCTGTAAATATTGCCTACAATGGCAGAAGTTTTTTTTCTTCAGTATAGTTTATTCTCTTTAAAATATGAAGGGTAACAGTGAAATGAATAGCCTCTTATCCATGACAGGAATGTTTCTTTGCCTCGATCCTGATCACGTCGTTGACCTCGAGGCGTGTTGCGATATAAGGAAGAGTCGGCACACTTTTAGTTTCCTTTAAATGCATGCAGCGACTATGACTTCATTACATCCATTTACATGTTCAGTAATTATATTCCTTGTCTGTTTGAGGAACAGGGTCAGTCTACTTTAGCAGGACATACGTGCTAGAATAAAATTACATTATTTTAAGTGAATAAATGAAGTAAAATAAAGACCTAGGGGCAATTTTCTTACAATCTAATTTTCCCAAATATTGAAAACTAAGCAGTTGTGTACACCTGGGAGTGTTTGCAGAAGGAACCTGACCTTAAAGTACACAGTGGCACAAATACACTTAGTAGTTACCTCTGTTACAGTACTGACACTGAATACTCCTTGAAAAAGTGCTAAACAGAAAACCATACGGTTCAAATGAACCTGAACAAATCTACAGTTTCTTATCCGTGCCTGTTTAGTGTTACTATTGGTTGCCTTTTAGCCAGATCTTCTGTCCAACCTGATCGGTTATAGAAACATAAATCGCATTCAACACCGTTGTATAAATCTACCTTCATGTCGCCTTGTAAATTGTTAATAAAGTATCCTGTCTTAGAATGCCTGAAATGTGTAATCCGGAAAAAAAACTATATTCCGAGTGTTTTTTCCTCATAAAAATTTACTTCGCAAGCACTTTATAAGGTACAAACCTAATTCAGTTCTTCAGCATTGAAAATTCATGCACCGTTATGAGAAATTACAGCAGGTGAAGACGAATCTCAACTTGACAACAAGCTAGCAGGCAGGCAACAGCGATTAGCTCAGAAACAAGCTAGCTGGCTAATTTTAGTGAAACGATTGTCTTCTCAAACCGATGATTAAAATGTCATGTTGTAAATGTTGTATTAACTTGTCTGATACTGCAAACTCATTTCAATGTAAAGGACGAGGCCTTTACACTGTTGACTTGGAGTCACACTGTGAAATGGACGGAACTGGTGGAAAAGATGATAACAATAAACCGATGAGCTGAAATTTCGAATTTGATGGGTGTTACAAATTGCTATTTCTTTTGAGTTATAGATAAATTTCTGTAATGGCCGAGGAACTAAAACCATTATAACAGTGTACAGTAATTATATCGTGCTAAGGCACCTTTTAAAATTTGCTATAGATTACATACATACTAGGGGTGGTGAGACTTACATCTGTGCAGGGGCATAAAAGTTAACGATGGGATGCGTTGATTTAAGTTGCCATTTTTTAATCCGGTGCATCGTTTTTGAACATATTTTCATATTTAAAAACTATTTATCTATATAGAATTGTAAGTGCATGTGCATTACTTTTATAATTTAAAATAAATATCTGAGCACAGCTGCTACGTGAATATGAGAGACCGAGACCGAGGGGTGTCCGGAAAATCGCGCAGAATACGGATTAACATGGCAGAGGTAGAGCTGCATCATCCTGTAGACAGAACAGTAAAACTGGTTCTATTTAATCTTTTTTTGCAGTACAGAGGCCTGTTTGTGATTTTGTTAGAAGTCACTTATGTAAATTGATGATTTGATGTAAAAGTGAACTATCTGTACCATATTGAATTTCACAGAATCATAGTTTTTCCATTGAATCTTATTGCATTGAATTGCAAATTAAATTGTGTTGAATCGAATCGCACATCGAATCTTTAATGTTTAAACGGTACAATCTGTCCAATGTTCACCCTTCACTACAGAATGCAGTATTTCTGCTTCAGGAAAAGTTCCTCCTCTCACAGCAGGAACTGAAAAAGTGGACCTCTGCTCCACAATCAAGCCTTTCATTTAACACCATGAAGGGTTTGTATTTGCCCTGTTCATTTACGAGACCTTTATATCTATATACACAATCTAACAACAGACACTTTCTGAAAAGGTTATAAGTAATTATAACTCTACAAATGTTCACCATCCAAAGAACTTGAGGAATGTCGGATTTCAGATTAACCAAGGCTTCTTCTTCTTTTTTTTTTTCAGCTTGGCTCCTTTAGTAAAAAGGAAGATACATTTCTGAGCTTTGAGAAAGAAATTTCTTTAAAAAAAAAAAAAAAAAAAAAAAACCTACTAATGTTTAAACACAGAAAATGAGATTTTAAAAGCGAGTTTGTCTTAATGGATTCGTTTAAAGACCCCACTGACAAAATAAAAACCGTACAAACTCGATAATGACCCCAAAAATGTCTGAACCAAACGGCATTTTAAATATAGAGCATTACAAAAGCGCGATGTGACTTGCTAAAGGCTGAGTTTACGGAGCGTAAATGAATACAACCAGTGAGCACATATTACAGTTGCAGAAATCCTGTTTCATGAAGTTGAAAAGAAAATGATGTATCGTAATAATACCTCATTTGCTCACTTTATTCGCAAATACTCTTTAATTTTTCCTTTGTAAATTCAACTATATGGTCAAAAGTATTGACTTTTCAGCCATATAGCATTCTTTTACCACAAAGGAGTTGCATTCCATAATTAGCATTACAATTTCCATTCAATTAAACTAAGAGACCCAAACCTTTTCCAGCATGTCAGTGTCTCTGTGCACCTTCGTGAAAATCAATGATAAAATGGTTTACATGGGTGAAGTGGAAGATCTTGAGTGGCCTGCTATAGAGCTCATAAACTTTTGGAAAGAATTGAAATACTGACTCCTCACCTCAGCTACATCAGTGACTTTACTGACACCCTTGAGGCTGAATGAGCACAAATCTCCACAAACTGTAGGCTATACAGTGTATTTTGAAACGGCTTTTTAAAAGCTATTGAGAAGAATCAGCACACGTGATCACTTCACGTCATTATTCCTCTTAACCACCACTATTTTGCATATGACTCTATTCAGGCAAATGTTCTTTGTGGATCTCCAACATATAGTTTAAAGCATCCAAAGTATACACAATGCATGCGCAAAAAGCACATGCAAATGACGTCTTTATAAGTATTAGCGTTTCGCTAGTGTGTATCGTTTCGTGTAAGACCTCGTAAGGATGTATTTATAAGCATAATTGTGTGGTGGTGCAAAACCGGTTCACCCGGAGACAAGTGTGAGGTATTTCAATATTTGAGCAGGTTCACAGCCAGTAAAGCTTTTAAAGCAGTTGCTAGTGAACCACACTATCACATGCATACACACACACACACACACATGCAGTGACCACAAAGCTCCTGCAGCACAGAAGCATCTTTGTGGAGCTTCTGGTGTACCGGAACAGAACAAAGCTGCCTGTGTGTGGAGCATCCCAACAGCTGGGACATGCTGAAAACTTCAGACACGCTTAACCACCACGGGACATTTTCATTGTTTCTGCACCACCGTTCCGTTTCTTATCCTCGTTTGTCCCGACTTTTCCTTCGCGCCAATACTTCATCCTTTTCCACTGCAGTCACCGTTTCAGTGGTGCAGATGCTTAATGAGGAAAACAAGGGAAAGCCTGATAAGCCATCAATCAGCCGGCGTGAGGATATCACCGAGTGTGAATTTGTGAGCTTAGATCACAGAGCCAAGGAATGCAAAGTTTGTGCTTCGCCAGCAGAAACCGCTCAAAGGAAATCGGATTGACTCTAGAAGCGTGATTTTAGTGATTTTTTTTTTTTTCACGGTTTTACAATCTCTCATACCCAGTGGTGGACGATGTACACAAACCTTGTACCGATCTATTAATAGAATGACATTAATGAGTCAAAGACTGATTGATATCTATTAAAAATGTACACGCTATATTTCCAAAAGTATTGGGACACCTGGTCATAAGTACGGTGTGTGATTTTTGAGCGTTAAATTCCACATTTAGTCTCAATTCACTCATATTTCCCTCCACTTTTCTGGGAAGATGTTCCACCAGATTTTAGAGTGTGCTTATGGATATTTGTGTTCATCAGCCACAAGGGTGTTATGAAAGGCAGGTACTGATGTAGGTGATGTGAGGAGACCTGGAGTGCAGTCAGCGTTCACATTCATCCCAAAGGTGTTCAGTAGGGATGAGATCAGAGCTCTATAGCAGCAAGATCTTCCTCTCCAAAGCATGTAAACCAGATCTTCAAGGAGCTCACTTTGTGCACAGTGGCATCGCCATGCTGGAACAAAGAGTTCAAGAGAAGACATCCTGTTCAATCGAGTGCCTCCAGATTTGTGGTTACACTTAGGAAAAGAACCACATATAGGGATATCGGAAAGGTCAGGTGTCCCAATACTTTTGGCAATATAGTGTATATATAATTTTTATACCTGCCGTGTCTGTGCATCCAGAATCTCTCTCTCTTTCTCTCTCACAGTCTCTCCCCCTCTCTGAATCATTCGGAGCTTTCTTAGCAGTCATGTGATCTCCTGGATGCCACCTCTAATAACGCAGAAAGAAATGCAACAGCTGCAGCAGGGCCAAGGGCATCGTTACTAACTGACTACCACAGCTGGCTGTCTCTCTACAAAGTCTGCTCACGGGATGAGAAATTCTTAAATTCTTTGCGCAAATCACCATCATCACCAGGGTTCTGTATAAGCATTGCACCAGATGGATATAAGGGGTTCGTATCGGAGCCGAAACTGGCATGAAATGTTCAGTATTTGGACATGAATCCTTTGCTGTAGGTTTGGCTTGTGTACCAGAAATCTGAATTCGAAACGGACAATATTACAAATACCTGCAGATGTCAGAGTGAAGAACCAAATGAACCGTCATTTAAACGCTTTTAAGCGTGTAAAACCTTGTTCGCTAGGTGTGTGTGTGCCTCAGGCTGTAAATGTCAGGCTCTGATCAATGCATTGTATAGCTACAGTAGGTGGTGTAGTGAAACAGACACGAGCCTAATCGACTCGGATTGTAAACAGATCCCGGCTGTCAAAAACGATGCCAATGAATTCTTGATTGAGACACACATAAGAGGGAAACGATTTTGATTTCAGTTCAGGTCTATAATCGATACGGTTTTTTTTCCACACCGTCGTAAAAAGGTCACATTTTTTCACCCTGCAAAGTGTTTTTCCATGGATGCCAGACGTTTCTTTCTTTTTGTGGGATCCCCCTGGTTTCGATCCTGAGCTCGGGTTACCGTCTAGGCTGAGCTTTTGGGCACGTTCTGACCACGTCTGCATGGGTTACCTCCAGTTTCTCTAGATTTCCTCCCACTTTCCAAAAACATGGTAGTACACACACAGTGCTGAAGCTTTTTAAGACGTAAATGTTTTTTTAAGATGTTTTTTATTAAAATTGAACTCTTTTAAGCTTTTTGAGACACATGCATGTTCCTTTTGTTTCTATACGACAAACTAAGAAAAAATACCTGGACAAAAACTCAAAACTCGCAGGACTTGGACAGTGAATGAGTGGAGGAAAGCTTGGTAGACAGATGTGTCTAAATGTGCCATTTTTGGCTTTAGAAGAACATATCTTAAATGGAGAATAGGAGAGAAGATGTTAGCAGACTGCCTCACCCACACAGTCAAACACGGAGGTCCAAGTTTAATGGTTTGGCATTGTTTTAGAGCAAGGAAGGTTGGAGATTTATTCCAAAGGGGAATCCTGAACTAACATGGCAACCGTAATTCCATCTGGATTGCAGCTAAAATGGCACCAACTACACCATACAACAAGACAATGACCTGAAGCCCATGTCCAAGCTCGGTCCCTGTCCCTTTCTTCTTTCAGGACCTGCCTTAATTCATCATGGTCCTTACCTCTGGATGGATCTCTCTTCAATCGGAAGCCAATCGCTGTCATTCTTTACATTATTTTTACATACAACGTTTTCCACAATCCCACACCGTCCTCCGATTCGTAGATTTCGATCCGATTTGAGTGCGTTAAAACACAACCGATCTGTAATCTGACCAAAAATGACACAGTGTAAAGACGTGCAACAGATTTCTTCTAGGTGTGAATGCACATGTCTGATATCCAGTGGGTACTCCTAAATCAAATTCAGGATAAAACCCTCATTCGGAGTTAACATCTACAAGTGCGATCGATTTGACACACATCGGACGTGTAACCAAACTTTGCTCCAGGCACTCGCTGAAAATCCTGTGTGGTGGTATTCTTGACTTCAATTTCTGCCATCGATCTATAATGCACGAATGCTTGTACTGTAAACTTTCAGATGGATTTGCCTTAATGTTCTCACATCGGTTTGTCGATATTCGGTTCGATTTATTCGTACAGCACTTTTAACAACGATCACTGTCCTGAAGCGGCTTTACAGAGATACGAGATGCAAATAGTGAAAACAATCCCTGAGATGGTATTAGAAAGAAACCTTAAGAGGATCCAGACTCAAAAAGGAACCCATCCTCATCTGGGCTGCACTAAATGTCCATTTACTACAGTTTTGCAATTCAATTCACTTAATTTTTTATTTATATAGTGCTTTTAACGATGCACCTTCCACAAAGCAATTCATATAAATAATCCGGTCTGAATCACTAATATAAACATATATTTGGATGAACCACGCTATTTTTTTGTGCAGATATTCCACAGCTCCATGTGCAGCTCTGCTCCGTCACCTCAAACGCCAAATATTTGGGATGCTTCCACTAATGAGATGTTTCTTTACATCTGTCATAGTGACATTTTGGTGCGAGGTAACTCACTGTTTGGATGGAAAACACAGACACTTAGGTAGAAAAGGCGATCCCGGCATTCCACACACATACACACAGAAAAGAGAGGGAGGGAGAGAGAAAGAGAGAGAGCTCGACAGATGTGAGGAAATCATTACTCCCTCTGCACTGCAATACACGCTTGGTTAATCAAACTGATACATAACAATAATAATCATAATTATATATTAAAAAAAAAAATTCTTATTATACATTCGAATATTATCATCATTATTAGACATTCGAATTGATGGGTTGCCATTCTTATTAAAAACACACTAAATATACTTTTTAATATAATCTCGGCTGGGTACCAGTATACTCAAAACATATATATATATATATATATACACACACACAATATGAATTAAAATAATGAATTTTTATATTTAAGTGGAAAATTAAATCTGTGTGCATGGAACCCACATGCATTTTGACATTTCTTGCACACAAAAACAAACACAAATCACTACTATATATATATATATATTTTTTTTTTATATTTTTTTTTTTGTTGTTCTTCACACCTTGTAAAGCTCTCCTGGTGTAGAAAGCTTTTCTGTCTGAGATGCATGCATAATTTAACCCACACCTGTCACGCGCTCATGGTCAGTTGGGTATAGCTTTACCTGAGCTGGTGCAGCTCGAAATGCTTTCACACAATGCAATGTCTATATCTCATCTTATGAACCATTTCATTCCATGAGCAATTAAGAAGAAAGCTGACCAAATGCATGGAGCATCACCAAGATCTTGTATGCTTCTCCCTTTTTTTTGTTTGCTTTAAAAAAAAAAAAACAATAACAATGAAAAAAAAAAAAACATACTTATCAAATACTGGGTTTATTTTTCCATCCTTTGCTGGGTTGTGTAGGTATTCCTGTAATTCTGTCACTTTTCTCTTCCACCTATTCCTATTCCACTCCACTCTACTGACTTCTTCTCATTGCTGAAATGCAGCTTGAGGATGGAACAGATCAGAATCCCAAAGATTCCTCCAAAATCAGATCAACCTACAGGACAAATCTCTTATCCGTATTAGAAATCGAGCTGATAACAGAAAGTCCTGTCTGCAAAACGAGGGCTGGAGAAGGAACCCAGCTCCTGCTGATAATCCATGTGAAACCACCTCTGCCTGCTTTCTATTGTTGGAGCCTCTGCACTACCCAAGCCCCGCCCATACGCCAAATCCGTCATCTGATTGGTCGAAACCACACAAGTCCCGCCTTCTTTTGAGCGCAAACGTTTTATCAGCAGTTTTTTTTTTAATCGAGATCCAAAATCTTTCGAAAGGTTTTTTTTTTTATATCAAAGTTATTTCAGCTGTTTATCTTGTCTTTTAATTGATTTCAAACTATAAAATATTACATAAACGCTGAAATAAAAAAAATATTTATCTTTTACATCATTATTACATTCAATTATTACATAAATTATCCACTATTATAAACCTTTTTAAATAACTACACGCGGTTTTTTGTTTGTTTTTTATGCTTTTTTATACTCTGATCATTTATTTCTTTAATGTATCATCAGCCAAAATCTATACGTCCGACCCTTTTAAGATCCTAGAAGGTGCATAAAAACAGCGCTCACTCAAAATGCATTTTAAAATCTAAATTAATTGCTGTGTCATCCATAAAAATGTCTAATTTGAATATAAAATTTTACGAAACACCGATTTTCAGATAAAATATTACTAAAAGGAATAAAAACACGCAACGCTATCTATTAGTCGTGCAGGACCCTTAGACAACAACATCAAAGATGGCGGCCGTGGTCGGTTCCCTCGTTGCGTACGGCAGTGATTCGGATTCGGAAAACGAGTCCCAATCCGGAACCAATCCGGATCAAGTTGATCCAGATGCAGTCGCACATCTGCAGCCGTTGAAATCTGGAGAAACGAAGAGTTTGGTTCTTAATTCAGCGCCTGAAGTCGCTGTGAAGGTCAGGAAGCTAGCCGGTTGACTAGCTAACTCTCTAGCACCATGCCGCGTAGGGGCTCTGTGCAAGTTATCTTCTTAAGTTTAATAATTAAGATGCATTTTACGGTTTAATATATGAATGAACCTTAATTATATTCGAAAAATGAGGTCTAGTAAAGTATTATTATGTGTATTTGATGCTAATGTGTGTAAATTGATCACCAGCTAGTTGTGTTATAGAGCAGGTATTATTATTATTCATCATAATAATAATAATAATAATAATTACAGTAATAATGTGTCCATCAGCGTGCTTTATGACTGTAATCGAATATACTGGTGATATAATTTCACCAGCATGGCTCTTAAACGCCTCAACCTGGTCTCTAGTACAACTTAAATCATGCTTCATGGAATTATTTTTTTTTTTTGGTGTCTTACAGGAAGATGTTGAGACAGGAGCACATCTGGATCCCTCCCTCAAGGAGATCAACTTCAATCCCACCTACAACACCATGTTTGCACCTGAGGTGAGCTCAGGTTTAATCAGCTGCATCGAGTGGGTTACCAAATCGATTTTAATTTCGATCATGTTCGCTGAATCTCGTTTTTTTTTTTTCTCCCATTTTGTTCATCTCTTCCGGATCACGGATCCTGTATGGCACTTTTGGACGTGACAAATTCCCTGTGCAACCCGTTATACCTGCCATCAGAATTGATTCTGATTCTAATCATATTACAGTTACAACTGAAAGGCTTGAAGACTTTTACATTCACATGTGCGGTGAATTATGGAAGCAAAGCACCCAGGCGTCTCGTATCGCCGGCTCTCATTTAAAAAAACGAATTTTGTTTGTCAACTTTGTCCCTGCGAGAGTTTGTGTTTTAGGGATGCGCATCTCCATAACTGAGGTCCATGCGATTTGCATCTCAATGAATAGCCAACGATACATACGCCAAAGATACATATGAAGCTGCTACCGGTACGACGCGATCCGATTTCCATTTGATTCAACTCTGTGCATCTACTTACAATTATCTATAAATAAATGATTTTTAACCCATGCAAATTTATGAATGCATAAACCATTTTATTAACTTTAATGCCTTTAGTAACTTGTTCAGTCCCTATAATAGGGTTTGGGGAAATCAGTCACACAGACAAAGTTTATTGACTAAAAGAATGCACGTATAGACCTCAGTGCCGACCATCGAATCACATATCAATACACAATGAAACAAAACATTGTCGAAGTCTGTTCTGTTCCACTGGTTGCACATCGACCACCTTAAGATCCATCAAGATCTGAGCAACTCAAGATCCTTGAGGGTGGATTTGATCTGTAATTAATATCAGCAGTCTACTACTATATGGCTCAGGACCACAGGTTGCGTGAAAAGTTCTGCACTTAAGTGCTGAACAGCACCCAGATGAGGTTCCCCAGTCTGGTGCCCCTCAAGGTTTCTTCCTGATGTCATCTCGGGGCACTTTTCGTCGCCACTGGTTCGCTCATTAGGGACAAACTTACAATTATACGAGATAAACTTCAAAGCACCAAACCTTTATTTTTCCTCAACAATTTCTTTATACACTCTTTTATTCACATTTGTAACCTTTATCTCTGTAAAACTGCTTTGAGACGATGTCCATCAGCATGTAACCGTCCTTTTTTACATACCGAAAAACATCTTGTGTTACAGTTTGGTCCTTTTAATCCATTTATGACCCAACAAATGGCTGCACCGAGGAACATGCTGTCAGGATACGCCGAGCCAGCCCACGTCAACGACTTCATGTTCGAACAACAGCGAAGGACGTTTTCTACTTTCGGTAAGGCTTGTTGGAACCCAGGCCAAATCAATCGTACGCTGTAGAGGTCCACCGATTCATCGGTTTTGCCGATCAGTCGCTAAAGCCATCGGCAAAAAATTTAGCGATAGTTTTTCCGGGTTGCGTTATAACATGCGAGTGGCCTCTTGAGGTTGATCACTGATGCCGTGTTCTGTTTATATATTTAATGTTTACAAATTTTTATGTAAATGATTTTTTACTTTTACTAGTTTTACTTTTTGTTTCAGTCTGAATGCGTCTTTTCCTGCAATATTTACGAATATGATTGATATTCATATTTATTTCATTCAGCACATTTTCATGATTCAGTATTTATAAATTTTTGTAATTAAAAAGTAACACTGCAAATAAATAAAAACAATTTCATCCAAAATTAATTTTAAAAAAGGAGACTGCATGTGGTGTCAACAATTCGCCTCTAGAGGCCGCTCTCATTCCACAACCTGGAAAAACTATCTGCATAGATTTTTGTCCAGCAATGAGTCATCTGTGTCCATTACTGTAATTCCTGATAGTGTTAATACGGTGTATATAAAGCAAAGTTAAATCTGAGTCATTAGATGGGCCAGGAAACAGCTAGTATACTCCAGAATGCTTTTCTGATTCGTTCACACTAGAATGTATGTTTTGCAGGCTATGCTTTGGACCCATCAACGGACAGCAGTCAGGTCTCCTCAAGCAGTTATATAGGAGCAGTGGACGAGGCGGAGAAACACAAAGGTGCACACGGGTCATGACGGTGTCTTTAAATACACGACAGCCAGCACTGTGTCTAAACTTCGCCCTTTATATTGTTTTTTTTCGAAGGTCAAACTGTTTTTGAGTCGGGCCCGAGAAAGATGGAAAAAAGAAAGAAGGTGAAAGGAGGAGACGCATCCGAGATCGACAGCTTCCTGGGACCCTGGGCTAAATATCAGAACGAGAAGGAAGTCGCTAAACCCAGCGAGGTCCAGGCTATGAATGAGTTTTTCATATCAGTACAGAATTAACTGTATGCATAAAAACACTTTTTTCAATTGTTTTATTTCTTTTGCCTGACAGGAGGAGCAGAAGGAGTTGGATGAAATCACAGCGAAGAGGCAGAAGAAAGGCAAAAACGAGGATGAGGCTCCTGCAGAGGAGAAGACCATTCTACACGGTGAGAGTCTCTCTCTTCTCTTCCACCCTGCTGGAAATCCGTGGTTTCAGCTGGTTCGATTCTACTGGAAAAAAAGTTTGTGGTCACCTGACCACACGATTCAGCCTTTTTGTGCGTCTCATTCCACATGCAGTCCGCATTCACGTCTCCGATAACCTTCACTTTTCCGGGAAGCCTAGAGCGTGCTCGTGGGGATCTGTGCTCGCTCGTGCACGCTCGCTCATGCACGTTTACCCTCGGTTTTCCGGGGAGAAGCGGAAAGCCGGATCTTTCTTTTCTAATTTTGATTAATTTATATTTCTTATGTTTCCTAACATTTCGAATGAATTGTTATTGATTCCTAAGAAATTGCAGATAAGTTTCCAACTTTGGAATATTTTCAAAATTCCCCAGATGAAGTCCTTCCCATAGAAAGTTCGGAAATTTTCCAGTAATTCTCCTCTTCTTTGCAACCCTAGTTGCGTATGCAGAAGCGGGAGGTTGCCATTTCCTCCTCCTCCTCTTCCTTACTTTATCAATTCCACCGGTGAACTTTTCTAAATAGGGGAATATTTTGCAGATAAACAGCAGCTGTTAACATCAAATTCCCCATGCCTCCAACCACACACACACACACACACACACACACACACACACACACACACACACACAACCCCCAGCTGCCTTTGTGAATGTCAACCCTCATTACATCACACTGACCTTTTCCGTTGCTCTTGTTTCTCCACAGTTAAAGATGCATACGATTACCAGGGCCGGTCCTACCTGCACATTCCGCAGGACGTGGGTATTAACCTGCGCTCGCCAGACATCCCTGAGAAATGCTACCTGCCCAAAAAGCAGCTGCACGTCTGGACCGGACACACAAAGGTGAGGAGGGATGGGTTTCTGCAGGGTTTCTGCAGGGTCTTAAAAAGTCCACATTTTAGTCCTTTAATCAGTCTTCAATTCGCTGTTCGAGGTCTTTTCAGCCGGGTCAGAATTTTCCGATGTTCCGATTCGGTGTACAACATTCTTATTATGAGAACGTCTTGGAATCTGTCGTATTTCTCAAACACGACATTTCAAGGATGTGTAATATGTCTGAGAAGGCTTTTTAAGAGCCGTGAAAAATTTAGCATTTATGTCTATCAAAGATACCGTCAGTTAACGGCGGGAGGAAAATGACTCATGCTAGCACACTCCTGTCTTCAGTTTTAGAGCTGGGCATGAAATAAATATGGGCTTCTGTAATCTGAGTAAACCAATAAAAAAAAAAAACATTTGTCTAGACATCAGTATGTCTGATGTAAAAATAATCATAGTCAAAATATGCTAATTGTGTCTAAAAATATATAAGTATAGTGTGTGTGTGTGTGTGTGTGTGTGTGTGTGTGTGTGTGTGTGTGTGTATTATGTAATCATGATTTTAATAAATATGAAATATATATATATATAATTTTTTTTTATTTATTTATTTATTTTACATTTAACTTAATGAATATTTAAGTTGTGTCCATTTGTAAATAGCAATTTGACTTGCAAGCTGCATATAATAATATAATTTTATATAATATAAATTAATATAATTGGCTTGATCTTTTTGCTTTTGATTATTAAGTCTAATTGTAATTAAGTTTGCGTGTGTGTAGGTTGTTTTCTGCAGTCGTCATCATATTAGTATTCACTGTGTTCACCCAGAGCTTCAGCTCTAGTGCGCTAGAGATCAAGACCCCTGTCCTCTTGCACTCTCTCTTTCTCCCTCCTTCTTCCTCCCTCTCTTCTTTACATCTCTCTGTTCTGCTCCCTCACAGCTCTTTGTCATAACTAGAAGCATATCAGCATGTAAGCCTAATGAAAGATGAAAGAAAGGCTTTGAATGAATGTAGAAATATCGATCAGTAATTCATTATTTATGATCTTTTCATCGCTCTTTGCCTCTGATTCTTTCATGCACAGAGTGCAGCCAGGAACAGATCGAAGCGCTCAAGCTGGGGTTTTTTTTTCCTTTTTGTGTTTTGAGAGTTTCAAGTTAATGAGAGGAAGAAGCAGGGAGAAGAAAAATCTTCAGAGATGCTTTTCTGCTCAACACGGATGTAAAAAGTTGTTAATTTAGCCACAAACCAATCAGATTGCTTTCAGGGTTTTTTTTTTTTTTTTTTTGCACCATTTTGTATAAAGTCTGCTTTGTGTGATAATGCCATTTTCTGAAATACCTCTTTCCTATGAAACTCCCATGTTGCCCAATCATGACATTTTGACCATGACCTGATATTTCTGCAGGCTTCCACTGTCTGGAAAGTGTGTCGAAAGGTTTTTAAGGTTTTTATCTCCGTTTCCATTCGCAGGGTGTCAGCGCTATTCGACTGTTTCCTGTGTCTGGACATCTGCTGCTCTCCTGCTCTATGGACTGTAAGATTAAGGTGTGTTCTATTCCTTATCTAGTCTATCATGGCCAGAGATGCCTTCAGGTGGAAAATGGGAGGATGATTTCTCTCCACCGTATCACACTGCATGATAAACAGGGTGTATATCGATATGCACGACTTGCTTCAGGATAGTATATGTGAAATATTCATATCGACAATCCACAAGTTTCTGCACAGAGTCAGAGTCCAAATTTATACAAGTGTGGATTAAATCAAATCACTGTCGTCTCCATACCCCCCCCTGTCCTCTACATCTGCCTCTTTCACACCAACTACCTGCATGTCTTCTCTCACCACATCCATAAACCTCCTTCTTGGTCTTCCTCTTTTTCTCCTTCCTGGTGGCTCCATCCTCAGCATTCTCCTACTGATATAACTCATGTCCCTCCTCTGCACATGTCCAAACCATCTCAATCACACCTCCCTCACCTTGTCTCCAAAACATCCTACATGCGCTGTCCCTCTAATAAACTCATTTCTAATCCTGTCCATCGTCGTCACTCCCAACGAACATCTCAACATCTTAAATCACTGTTAATCTACATTTTAACTTTACTGCACTCTAGATTAGAGCTGCTGCTGTCGATTATTCCGGTGATTAATCAAGTAACCAGATAAGAAATGTTTAATTACTCTATATAAAAAAAAAGGTAAACAAACTGAAAGGTGTTTTCTTTGTTTCACTTTGAATCCTATGGAAAGCGAGAAAAAAAAAAAGTTTGCCGAGTTTTTTTTTCCTCTCGCAATTCCGACTTCATAGCTCGCAATTCCGACTTCATAGCTCGCAATTCCGACTTCATTTCTCGTAAACATCCGAGGTTTCTGCTGCGTGTTGCCGTTAGAACGAGGCCTCCAGAGCCGATTGTTAGAAAATGTAACTAAAATATATACTGTATATATTTGTATAGACAATAGTTAGTAGACACTTTTTTTTTTTTTTTTTTTTAAAACATCCCATTCCACATTCGGTCCCAATTTAAACAAAAACAATATGTAACAAGTAGGAAAAAATCCCAATCTTGTATGAAGATTTTGGCTCAGCCACATGGATGTTAGTAAAGTCTACCTCAATCCTAAAGCATTCTATACAGTTGTGTGTCTACAACATTGTGGTAACAGTTTGGGGAAGAACCACATATGATGCCTGGGAAAGTCAGGTGTCCCAATACTTTTGTCCAAATTGCGTATGTGTATTGTGTATATGATCTCACGTCACGTTCTTAAAACAATCTCCTTTCTTTCCCATGCAGTTATGGGAGGTGTACGGTGACCGGAGATGTTTACGCACGTTTATCGGTAAGATTCGACTCCTTCCACCAATCACTATACTACAGTTGTTTGAGTCATTTTTTTTTTTTTTTAATTGTAGGCTTATTTTATTAAAATTTTTTTTTTGTGAAGTGTGGCACAGAATAGAAATGTGATGAATAAGCATTTAATGTAAATCAGTCAACTGCACTCTACAGCAATATAAACTCTTCACTAGGGCTTTGATCAGATGCCCTGATTTGATCTACATTTACTAAATTTTTGTACGCAAAATCAACGGTTCGTTACGTACCTCAGGTTTTAAGTCACGGTTCGGTTTCATTAAAGTTCAGTTAGGTTCGGGTTTTTATTAATTAACGCCGTTTTTCATTACATTTTATGTTAAATTTATATTTTTAAGCAATTTAATATACAAAAAATCCCTGCTTGGTTAAAATAATTTTTTTTTTTTTTATATTTTATCAAAACAATATGTAACAAGTGGGAAAAAATCAAATGAATGCAATAAACCTTTTTATTAGACTGATTAAATTGCGTCATCGATCAAATTGGCACTAATTACATCAAATATTTAAAATTGAATACATGGAAATATTTCATTCATTTCTTTTTTTTTTTTTTTTTTTTTTCGTTAGACCCCATTCGGGTGATACAGATGCGTATATGAGTGTGCGTGTGTTTTACATTTAATATTTATTTTTGTAAAGATATTAAACAACCCTCTGTTGTGCACGTTTACTAATAATTTCAAAAATGCACTCAACCTTCGAGGCGGAGATTAAACAAATTTGCGATCCGTCACTAAATATGTTCCTGAAGGAAACTGTGTACCGTTAAACCCCCTAACAAATTATTTAATATGTATATTTTTTACATTTATTTTATTTTACTTCATCTTTATATTTATTGTACTGCGAGGAACTGTAACCAGACGGTTTCCCCCGTGGCATCAATAGTATCAAAAGTATTCTGATTTGATGTTTTATTTAATATTTTACTCATTAAATCTATTAATTGAAATCTCCTTTAGTTCAATTAATCAATTTAATTAGATTAATTTACTCCTTATTAATTGCCAATTCGTGTGTTGTGTAGGTCACAGTAAAGCAGTGCGTGATATCTGTTTCAACAACGCCGGGACTCAGTTTCTCAGTGCTGCGTACGATCGCCATCTCAAACTGTGGGATACAGAAACCGGTGAGTTTGTGATCAGCTTTCTACAGAAATCTCGGTTCGGTGTTTTAGAGCTTTGGATCATCGAGTGTGTTTCGCTCACGCTCGTGCTCCAGTTCGTCCTGCTCTCTGCTCTGCCAGCAGGGGGAGCCAAACCATGTCAGACATGTTACCGGATCGGTTCAAATACTGCATGTAGACCAGCGTCCTCGTATGTCCTGCTGTGGAAACCTAAAAATCGACTTCAATGTTTTATTCTCAGGTCAGTGCATCTCGAAGTTCACGAACGGAAAAGTGCCGTACTGCGTGAAGTTCAATCCTGATGAAGACAAACAGAACCTGTTTGTATCCGGCATGTCGGACAAGAAGATTGTGCAGGTTAGTGTGTGTGTGTGTGTGTGTGTGTGTGTGTGTGTGTATAAGAGGCAGAAAAATTGCCTACCGGAGTCCTTAACGTCTAGCTTTATGTTAGATACCCCACGGTATTCACTCTCGTCAGTAAATCAAAAGGCAAGACCTTATTTCACACTCGCTGCTTCTCTCCTAAGAGAATTGAGAGTAGTGAAGTGTAGACCGAGTCACGTAGAGCTGCAGAGTTCTCCATAAATCTTCCAAAAGATAGATAGGATAGGAGTTATGTGGTGGCAGAGCTCTACATCATCCGTAAACGTGCCGAAGAGAGACCTCTCTGACCTTTCACTCTCTTCATGGTGGTTTTCTTCTCCCTTGGACTCCAGCACAACGTTCTATCAGTCAGTGACTTATTGAGAAACGAACTAGCCCCAATCCTGTTCGTCTTCCCTCTTTCACTTTCAGTGGGACATTCGCTCCAAAGAGGTGGTTCAGGAATACGATCGTCACCTAGGAGCGGTCAACACCATCACGTTTGTGGATGAGAACCGCCGCTTCGTCAGTACATCCGACGATAAGAGTCTGCGCGTGTGGGAATGGTAAGTGTGTGTGTGTGTGTGTGTGTGTGTGTGTGTGTGTGTGTGTGTGTGTGTGTATATATATATATTAATGAGAGAATTCCCCAATTACATCTGGAGTAAAAGTAAAAGTGCATTTCAGAAAAAGAGCATCATACCAACAGTAAAACATGGTGGTGGTAGTGTGATGGTCTGGGGCTGATTTGCTGCTTCAGGACCTGGAAGACTTGCTGAGATGAAATGAAACCATGAATTCTGCTGTTTAACAAAAGATCCTGAAGGAATATGTCTGGCAATCTGTTCGTGTCCACAAGCTGAAAAGAACTTAGGTTCTGATCCAAAACACACCAGCAAGTCTGCCTCTTAATGGCTGAAGAAAAACAGAATGAAGACTTTGGAGTGGCCTAGTCAAAGTCCTGACCTGAATCCTATTGAGATGCTGTGCCGGTTCATGTTTAAAAACCCTCCAATGTGGCTGAATTACAACAATTCTGCATAGATGAGTGGAGCAAAATCCCTCCACGGCGCTGTAAGGTTGAACTTCTGTTAACGTGTGTTAAGTCAAAAGAGAAGAAGCGCGACAGGATGGTATGCCTGGAACACCTGGAACCTCTCCCTGGACCGCCATCGTGCTTGAACCCTCTGTCTGACCAGGGTTTGTTCTTGTTCCTCAGTGCATTTTGGAACGTCCCTTCATGCTTAACGAAGTATAACAATTTGTGGCAGCGTTCTGTAGACTTCCCAGATCATTTCCTCAGATCATCAGGTTTTCATCCTCTGTCCATGCCTTTTAGCTCCCATCCTATTCCTCTTGCTGTCCGGATGCAGCAGCTGCACGTGAGCCTAATTAGACTTTCGCCCTCAGACACGGTGCCAGTTTTCTGCTCTCCAGCTGAGGCTCAAGTTACATTGTTTGGGGTTGTTACTGAGGTTGTGTACTCCAGGGCTTTTTTTTTTCCACTCCTTGAAAAACAGAAACACACACACACACACACAGAGTGATTAATTTAAAAGAGCTGCAGTGTGCAGCAGGGTTTGCCAAGTTTCCCCCCAGTGCACAGGGACATTCAGTAAATGTGAGCAAGTGGAAGCTGGAACCCTCACCATCACCAAGCACCAACACACGGGTTTGCTTTGTTCCTACTAGGGTTGCAAAATTAAAGGAATTTTCAATTCTGGAAACTTTCAACTGGGAATTAACATTAATTAATGGGAATTTACAAAATTGCAGGTGAGCCTGTAACAGGGAACCTAAATATTAAAGTCTTGCAGGATAATTTTCGTTTAAACAACCAGACTGAATGCAATTTCAGTGGAATATTTATACTGCAGGGTTACTGAGGCCACGCCCCCTACAGGCAGGGGGAGGGATTGGGATTGCCCTCTAATATCTTCAGAGTAAAACCCCACCGTTTTACTCCGGATGCCCTTCCTAACGCAACCCTTCCTTATTTATCCGTGTTTGGGACTCTGGGTTGTTGTTCTCACTATCTCTCTGACTCCAATCATTTGGGATGTATTTTGTGTGTAACGTCGCTCAGGTTGCAGCGATGGCCCACTTTTCAGCCTCCATACCCAGTGTGTGTTGATACATTCCAGATGTGGAAGAGGGAGAGAGGCGACAACAAGAAGTGAAATAGTTTCTGCAGTGAAATATGTTCCTGTGGGGTTCCCCCCCCTCCCCCCACATCCCTCTTTCCTCTGACTGAAGACTAAGATGTTAACTTTAAATCACATCAGACTTTTCCCTTTCTGTCCTTTCAGATCATGGTGTAATCATGCACAAAATTCACGGTTCGCTACGTACCTCGGTTTTGAAGTCACGGTCCGCTTCAATTTCAAAGGGGAACAAATACGAAACACAAAATTGCTTCCCGTTTTTTATTATATCAACATTTCTGACCGTCGACAGTTGATGTTTTTTTAAAGCAGTTTTGAATAAAATATATAGAAAATCTAATCAAAAAAATTCAATCAAAGCGATACACATTTTTTATCCTATTGATTAAATTGAATAATCGATTAAATTGATTAAATTCAATAAATGGGGAAATTAAATACGAAACATTTTAGACCCCATTTGAGTAATACAGATGTATGGTATGTATACAGATGTGTATGCAAGTGTGTGTGTGTGTGTGTGTGTGTGTGTGTGTGTGTGTGTTCGATATTAATATTTAATTTTGTAAAGATAAGTAACTGTTCTTCATATTTCAGCATAAGTTAAATGTCTGCATTTAAGAAACGCAAGATATTTATTTATTTGTCAATTCTATCCACCCTTCATTCAATGCGGAATTGTCAGAATTTTCTCTTTTTAAGACAAATTCTTAAAGAAAATAAAACGCGAAAGAACCCCTAATACCAGACCGACGCAAGAACGTTGGAACAAATGCGCAGAACAAATCGTGTTTCTGGTCCGAATCGAGCAGCCACAGTGACACTGCGCTGAAAGTGCGACACGGAGACTGAGTAAACTTCAGTGTATCATATATTTACCTGAGACAAAGATCATGTTTACGAAAGCTGAAGAATTGAGTAGAAGAATTCCCGCTTATTTATTGCTTGTAGTTTCTTCCGACGTCTGAAAAAAGAGGCGGAGTTGAAGACGTACGTCACCAGTTTAGACAATGAAAATAGAGTGCAGTGACGTTCATGTTTAACTCCACCCCTTTTTTTTGACGTCATAGGACACTTTAACTAATAACCGAGCAGAAAACTATGCATTGGCTACAACTGTACAGTACTCGCTATAAATTTGATTTTCTACGAATTTACACAATCCAGTGTGTGTTTACAGAGTGTGGGACATTTTATGGTTTAAACAAGAATTAAAAAAGCATTTTTTGGGTGGGGTCTGGGACGTGACTACCGCGAGAGACGGATCTAAACACGATTTACTGAATTCAACTCTGTCTCAGGACACTAGCCATTTGTGGGCTCATGTATGCAGAAGAGGGCAGATAGTTTATTGAGGGCAGTGTTAGGCGACCCAACCTCTATATCAAGTTAATGACTTGATCAATGAGTCTCAGAGGTGCCAGCCTTCACCTGCCTCATTGATGGCGATCATCAAACAGGGCAGTGCTGAATTGCAAATGAACTTCCAGCAACCAAAAGGGTTTCCAGTGGAACCTAATTAGAGTTGAGGGCAGTGTATCGAGTGTGTCATGAGAGGAAATAATCATCACCATTGTTTATTTACTGATTCTTTGGATAATTCAACTGAGCCTTATGGCTTGTCCCAGTTGTTATAACCTGCCTATGAACTGACCACCGGTATGATAGTGTTGTATTGGTTGTACTGTAAATCTACTCCACCTTCATAAGTTCTTGGCACTAATCATGAAAGCCATTTTAGTTACTAAGCATCATATTGAATTTATTGAGTTAATTGATTTACAGACTGATTCATTTTATGTTCCAATTAAATCTTTTTTCTTCTTCCAGGGACATTCCTGTGGATTTTAAATACATTGCAGAGCCCAGTATGCATTCAATGCCATCAGTGACTCTGTCCCCCAACGGTGAGTGTGTGCTTTTCTTGATATCCGCACCACATGCATCTTTTCTTGAACCAGTTTTCTCTCTTTCCACGCACTTAGGAGGAATTTCCTTGGGGACTGGGGGTAATGTTGAGTGAGGAAAAACTACCAATGAGTGACAAATTTAAAGGAAAAGAAAAAGGGGGGTGACTCTGGTTGAATTCTTTGACCAATTTTCAATCTGTATAACAGTCATCCGTGCGTCGCTGTGGACAGATTAGCAGCGCTCCTGTACTTTTTTTTTTTTTAATAGAAAGGACGACTGCAGTGTCCCTGTCACGATATGAGATGCAGCAGCGTTTCTCGAGTGCACGTCCTCTCCTTTAAATAGCAGCGCTGTATGACTGCGTCGGTGTAAACAGCTTCTGTTCTCGACCTGGTTGGTGTTCGACAGCAGCAGCAGCGACAGACATCACCGCCGCTATAACGGGAACTAGTAGGAAATGAGCCGCGGGTTCTTTTCGCCCCACTTTCTTTCTCCATAAGCACTGTTTTCAGTGCACGTCGAAAGCGTCGTGCCTGAATGCCGAGTGATTCTCAGAGGGGGGGATTGAGAGCTTCCACTTCGAGTTATTTTTATTTATTTATTTTTTTGAATACGAGCGCTCGGTGGAATCACACACTTCAAACGCGCTCTTCTAATTAAAAGCATTCGCTGTTTTGTTTTTTTTCTAGACGTAATAAGATTTTGGATATGCTTTTGCTGGGGATCATTCCTCAGGATTTGCATATAATAATTGGAAAAAGCAAAAATAGCTTGTCTGGGTGTTTTTATTTTTTATTATTTATTTTTTTGATTATTATTAACATTTTGAACATCAAGAGTTTTTGAAACGATTTTAAATGAATTGGTTAAATGATATCTAAAGTTATTTTAATACTTTTATAAAAAAAAAACAAATAAAAATATTTTAAATAAATAAATAAATCAATCAAATGAATGCGCTACATTTTATTATATTGATCGAATTGAATCATCACTTAATGTTAAACTGATTTAAATAAAATTCTATTAAGTTTCTTAGACCTCGTTTGAGTAATACATTCTTGTATTACTCAATACAAATTCCTAAAGCTGTACACCAGGGGTGTCAAACTCAGGGCCTATAAAGTGTATATATAGTATATAAAGATTTGGCCCGCGAGATCATATCAAATGTGTATTAGATCTGGCCCGTTTCCATGTTTCCTCCCCGACACACTGCTCCAACTCCGTGTCCAAGCTGCTCAAACGCTCTCCATGTTCCCCAGCACATATCTGTGTGTGTAACTGTTCTCTTTAACGAAGATGAACAAAACACCACTCAGGAGTCTCACTGATGAACATCTTCACTCAGTCCTCAGCTCAGAGCCTAAACCCAGACATTGATGCACTTGTATCTAAGAAGAGATGTAGGTATCTGACTTCAACCAATCAGAGTAAATCAGAGTGTAGAAACTGAGCTTGAATGAATGTTGTCTTTATGCACTTTTTCTATTACAAGGCATTGAGTGTTAATAGTTGAATGATTTTTTTTAATTGAAGGAAATTATTATTATTATTATTTTTGGTTATTTTGTTGTTGCCCTGTGAAAAAAGTTTTACATTAAAAAGGAATGAGAGAGAGAGAGAGAGAAACGAATACCACACTGATGTGTGTTTTATTTCTAATGTAATTTCTCATGTGTTTATAATATTATACTTTGGTTGTTCCAGATTCAATGTTTATGCAAAACTAAAGTTTGTTTCCATATGAAAAGGTTCAACATTACACATCTGGAGAGACGGAAAACATGCACAATTGCAGTCATTTTTTCAATAAATATTGAGATTGGCCCGTGACGTCGTCCTAGTTTTTAATTTTGGCCGACTGTGAATTTGAGTTTGACGCCCCTGCTGTACACGTAATCCGCAGTGACTGTTAGACTGTGGTATAAACAATATCTGCGCACTACAAATCGTATTTCTGGTACGTGAGCGAGCAGCCACAGTGACACTGCGCTAACTCTAGTTTCCTGTTAATACCCCTGACATTGGAGTGTATGTTTTCAAGTTTAATATTAATAATAATAATGGGGACAAACCCACACCTGTGCTCAAAGTGCAAGGCAGAGACTAAACAAACTTGCGGTTCGCTACTTGATACGTTTTTGAGGGAACTCCAAAACCCTGCACCGAAATATGTGTGCGTCAAAAATACACTTTCACACTGCTAACAAATCAATCTCTCTCTCTCTCTCTCTCTCTCTCTCTCTCTCTCTCTCTCTCCCTCCTCCCTCCCTCCCTCCCTCCCTCCACAGGGAAGTGGCTAGCTTGCCAGTCCATGGATAATCAGATCCTTATCTTCGGCGCTCAGAACCGATTCAGGCTGAACAAGAAGAAGATCTTTAAAGGTCACATGGTGGCTGGATATGCTTGTCAGGTGGACTTTTCTCCAGATATGAGGTAAATGTGCTTCGGGTGGAGCGAGTTTATTTGATTTACACATTCACACACACAGAAAACGCGATCCGGATAAGATTCATATAGGTGTTAAACAAATCCGTCTTCTTTTTTCTGTGTGCTTTTCTTTCTTTCTTTTTGTCTTATGTTTGTGCTTTTCTTTCTTTCTTTTTGTCTTATGTTTGTACTGTCTTTCCTTCTTTTTTCTATGTGCTTTTCTTTTTCTTTTTGTCCTTTCTTTCTTTCTTCCTTTTTTTCTTTTTGTCTTATGTTTGTACTGTCTTTCCTTCTTTTTCCTGTGTTTTTTTTTCTTTCTTTGCAGGGGGGGTGTGTGACTTCACGTCCACATCTGGGTGACACCGAATGTCCATTCATTCATGTCCTTAATATAAATTTGTGTAATTCTTTTAAAAGGCATTCAGTTGAAAACATTTCTCCGTTTTTAAATCCCAGTAACCCAGTTTTCTGTCCCAGTTATTTAATATGGCTTTTATAACAGTGTATTGCACATGTCCTATATACTGACACCTCTATATATAAACTATACTTCTCTCTTTAGTTACGTGGTGTCTGGCGATGCAGATGGAAAGCTGAACATCTGGGACTGGAAGACCACCAAGCTGTACCATCGGATTAAAGCGCACGACAAAGTGTGTATCAGCGCTATCTGGCATCCACACGAGACCTCGAAGGTCATCACCTGCGGCTGGGATGGTCAGATCAAACTCTGGGACTAATTTGGTCACCGGAAAAACACGGAATCTTAATTTTTTTTGCCATTTTGTATTTCGCTGAGGTCGGTATTTCTGGGTTCGTGATTATGGAATATGGAGATGCGTATAGGTTTTTGTACGGACTGGTATCCAGCCCTGATTTTCTAGTTTGTTTTCTATCTTTCCCTCCCATTACAGAGACTCCGGGCACTTGCCCTTTTATGTGCTTGTTATTTCATGGTCGTGTTCCTGCCATGTGGCGCTGTATTCCCAAAATCACGCTTCCGTGAGGACGGCTTTATAGCGCAGCTACTCAGCGTCTCTCTGTGAACATAATAAAACATTTTGTACCTTTTTTTTTTTTTTCCTCCTTATGGTTCACTATACCACTGTTTAGACTCAGATGTTTATGTTTGTGCTCTTTAAGGTTGAGCTGCAATGATGCCAGTTTTATTCCCAGCTCCGAGTTGCTTTGTGTTTGAACCAGTTCAGTCAGTTTGGGACGAGTTTCAACGTTTTAATAAAATTCATAACACCTGCCTATTAATGGGAAACTTTTGAGGAGCTGAATGTAATTCTGTATGTGATTTGGGGACGTGTGTGGTTAAGATGCTACTTTTGGGCCCTTGAGCAAGGATCTTTAACCCTCTGTGCTCCAGGAGCGCTGTACCATCGCAGACCCTGCACCATGACTCCGTGTAAGTCCTGTAAGTCATTCAGAATAGGTTGAATTGATTAAACACACCAGCTGGCAGGTATTTTTTTAAATGATTGAGAAAATATGTTTCAGTAATGGAAATGTCACAAATCAGTATTTAGATTTACATCATTTTCTGAGCCCAAAACCCTGAACATCATTACGTGTACTCAGATTTATGGCAGTGTTTATAAAGATTAATGAGCTGGTGCATTTCAAAATGACACGCACACAAATAACGTTTTTCATTTATACAGCTAATTGAATGCATAAACAGGGTCGATTAATGAAATGCTGCAAATTCTTTAACCATCACAGGCCTTAAGGTTCACACAGAACAGGACCTCAGTTTATTTTTGTCTTTGTGGCTTTTGGTCTTATGACTGCACCAGTCAGCAAAACAACCTGGAGCTTAATATACTCAAAACAGTGGAGATGATTGTAGATCTCAGGAGAAACCAACCTGCTCTCCCCCCACTCGCCATCAAGAACAGCACTGTGGCAGCAGTGGAGTCATTCATGTTCCTGGGAACCACAATCTCTCAGGGCCTGGAGTGGGACAATCACATCAACTCCATTGTTAAAAAGGCCCAACAGAGTATGTAGTTCCTTCGTCAGCTGAGGAAGTTGAACCTACCACAGAAGCTGCTCACACGGTTCTATTCAGCTATCATTGAGTCTGTTTAGTGCACTTCGATAACTGTCTGGTTTGAACTCAGCTACACAATCAGACATCAGAAGACTACAGAGGACGGTTTGAACGGCTGAAAGAATTATTGATGTTCCCCTGCCCACACTTTAAGAACTGTATATATCCAGAGTGAGAAAAATAACCCTGAAAATCACCCTGGATCCCTCACCTACAAGCCATATGCTTTTTGAATTTTTGCCTTCTGGCCAATGATACAGAGCACCAAGACAGCCAGGCACAGAACAAGTTTCTTCCCCCAGGCAATCTACCTCATGAACACTTAACCGCTATGCCCATTGTTTTTGCTCATTCTTTTTTATTTTCTTTTTTACATCAGAAAATGTGCAACTGGAAGCTTCTGTCACTAAAACAAATTCCTTGTCAGAATCAGAATCAAAATCAGAGTTTATTGACCAAGTGTGTTGGCACACTCAAGAAATTTGGTTCCAGCTGTTGGTCACTCTCAAAAGTACAGACATAAATACAGTAAACATTTAGCTTGGACTATACAAGACAATACAGACAATGTGATACAATATGGACAGTACAAGTATTACATAGGACACAATATACAGATTATATGACCAGATCAGTAATGTACATAAAGTGTGAGAGTGCATGGTAGTGCAAAAATTGTGCATCAGGTACAGAGTAATGATAGTTTACTTTAGAACTTTGTACAATATACAGCAGCGAAAGTGTGTAACATATACACTATTTAGCACTACAGTGCAAACATACTTGCCAATGAATCTATTTCTGTTTTTGATTCTGACTTGTTTAGATATTTTCATCATCTAATCCAAAACCATTGTTCCACATATTCCTCCATTATTCCTAGCATAGGAATTAATACAGTTTTAAACATTCCCTTATATTTAAAGGGAGTAATGTCTGAGGCATATATTAAGGATATTAAGCCTTGTTTTGAAATGGCAGTTTTTGGAGTACCTGAGCAAGGTACTTGATGTCCAAGAAATGTCAAGACGCTTGTGCCATTGCATGTCTTTTGGTTCGGAGACGAATAGTACTTGATTGGACATCAAGCAAACCACTCTTAGTTTCACTCTGGCTTTGAGATCCGATGTTGTCTTTAAAATTGAAGAAAATCCAACTCCAATGATCATACATGCATGGCCATCATCCAAGAAGGATGCTTCTTTTGAAGCTGGATCACAAAAAAGCCCTCAAACGGTTTGCAAAGACGACCTGTCCAAGAGCATTAATTATTGGAACCATGTCCTGTGGTCTGATGAGACTAAGATAAAATTGTTTGGCTCAGATTGTGTCCAGCATGTGTGGCAACGCCCTGGTGAGGAGAACCAAGAAAAGTGCTGCTGGTACTGGGGAGCTGCGGTTCATTGAGGGAAACATGGATTCCAACATGTACGGTGACGTTCTGAAACCAAACATGATGATCTCACTTCATAAACTGTTTTCCAACGTGAAAACAAACCCAAACACACCACCAAGATGACAACTGCCTGGCTGAGGAAGCTGAAGATGATGAAAAGGCCAAGTATATCTCCTGCCCTGAACCAAACCTCTACACTACAACCGCAACTGTGCACCTACATCATCTGGAGCAGTTCAGAATCAATATTTGTCTAATAACATGACAAAAATTTGAATAAAATACAATCTACTCACCAGAGATGCAGACTTATAATGTGCACCGCTCCTCAAAAGCTGTAATCCAGAGGTACCGCTCGTATTCACTGGTCTGGAAGTGGAGAACAAACCCTTTCCCGGGCTGAGACATGCTAGCTAGCTTCGTGGTTGGCCGACTTATTTTTAAGTATGTCTGAGACCAAATCAAAAAAAGTTAAAAAGTAAAAAAGCCAGCAGTACTGATTGTGAAGGTCCTGGGCAGATTAGATTGACATGGCAGCACATAGAGGCTGAAATCTGATTGGACAAAAAATCTAACATCCACATACACATACTGGAAGCAGTGCAGCCAAAAGAAACGCTACGAAATGAAGAGAATAAACTGTTGGGAATAAATTAGTACAATTTCATGGAACAAATATAAGAAATTAGGTTGTAAATGTAGGTCAGTGCTTCTGATAGTGTTTAGGCCAGCAGAGAAGGCTTTGCTGGCGCTGACCACCCACCACTGTGCAGTTCTAACCAGAAGTGCATAAGTGGCGTATTTACAATAAAAGCAAAAACAAAAAGATATGCTATATAGATTAATATAAAGTATAACTGTGCAAGAACAGTGCAGAGGATAATTATAGTTATTACCACCTCCGAGTGGTTTGGAAGTGCCTTACAATAGTGTACTAAAATACTACTTCCTGTTGCTCTATGATACACCAAAGTTTGATGACAAATTTCAGAGCCAAACATTTATCTGCCAGAGCCTTTAGCACAGGGTAAATACAACCTTGGGCTTGGCATCTGGTGCTAGCTACACTTGCTAGTATCTATGCAACACTAACAAACTAAAACACCAAGACCCTTTGAGGAAACATGCTATTGGTCCTGCAATTAAGGTGCCAGGAAACAATATTGAACCACCACCAGCTGCTGTCTATTTTTTTATTTTACAAAAATAACACTATGGATTCTGATTACTATGGATTCTGAGTACCTCAGCATCACTTTCTGTAGATTCCTGTTCCGTATTCTGTCTTCAGTGACTTGCAGCTGAAGTATCATTGGACTAGCAAATCTGATGAGCTGCTGGTGATTCTACCAAATCATTTTACTGGCTTTAAATGAGACATTGAATTTTTCTTGTGATGAGTCTTACGTTAATAGAAAGCTTGACTCTGCAACCACTTATGAGAATGTTATCTTTCTTAGTGTTCCTTGTGACATTTTCCTGCACCATGGCAAGCAGCTCACTCTGTGGGAAAGAAACTACTTTTAAATGCCTTAGGCAACTAATATTTTCTGCTTCAACTAGCTGTCAGTCCTACTCTTGACACCAAGATAGTGAACAGATCCAGGTCTATTCATACTGAGCTTTTTATTCAACAAAGAGAAACAATTATGCCAGACTTCATAAAATGATGAGCTAGCACATCGCAATAAGAGCTACACTCCTAACACACACACACACACATGCTACTGAGGAAAGCAGCACTGTGAAATAATACAGTAAACACGAAATAGTTAAACAAAAGTCTTTATTATTTAATCTTTTTTAGAGCTTTCCACACAAATCATTTACACAAGCATTCGATATTTACATTTAAAAAAATAATGACAAAGATGCGATTCGTCTCTGGATGCATAGCCAATGACACGATACATTATGCGATGCAGTTTGATCCGATTTCGATTTGATTCAACACAATGCGATTCAAAGCAATATGATGCAATGTCAAAAATATGATGCTCTGCAATTCACTATGGTGCAGATTGTTCGCTTTTATTTCTTTGGTTCATACCGACAGCAAATCACAAATAAACTTAACGCACTTTTGTATGTCGGTCTAAACAAGGCCCTCTGCTAAATGCCACAAATGTAAAAGTAAACTTAACTAAAACCAGTCGTCCTTTTTCTGTTCTGTCTACAGGAAGATGCAGCTCTACCTCTGCCATGTTAATCTCTATTCTATATGACTCTCAGGACACGAAGTGTTGTGAACACACTTGAGAAAATTTTAAGGAGGAGAAATCAATCTACGTATAAAATTTTGGTCACAAATTATTGGTGGATTATTATCTAAATTATTAATAATCTAATAATCTAAATCTATAATCTATAATCAAATTATCTAATTATATAAATTATTAATAATCACTGGGAGTGACGACGATGGACAGGATTAGAAATGAGTTTATTAGAGGGACAGTGCATGTAGGACGTTTTGGAGACAAGGTGAGGGAGGTGAGATTGAGATGGTTTGGACATGTACAGAGGAGGGACATGGGGTATATCAGTAGGAGAATGCTGAGGATGGAGACACCAGGAAGGAGGAAAAGAAGAAGACCAAAGAGGTTTATGGATGTGGTGAGGAAGACATGCAGGTAGTTGGTGTGAAAGAGGCAGATGTAGAGGACCGGGTGGGGGTGATGGGGGATGGGGGATCGGGGGTATGGAGACGGATGATCTGATGTGGCGCTCCCTAAAGGGAGAAGCCAAAAGAAGAAGAAGAAGATTATCTAAATTATTATTTTATTTAAAATAATAAAAGTATAGCGCATCTACTAATAATTATATTTAAATAAATCTTTTTTTTTTTACCAATGCACACGCTTTTTTATATATGTACACACAAATTTGCTAGTTTGCTAACATCTTCCCTCCGGGTCTCCATCCTACATAAGTTCTTTTATCAAAATGATGAATTTGGACTCACCAAACTTTCTTCCAATCATTTACTGTCCAATTCTTGTGCGCTTTTTACATTGTTTTTTTGCAGGAACATTGATGATTCAAAAACCCTAGAAGACCAGGTGTTTCCAAACTTTTAACAGGTATATGTGATAAAATAATCATATTAAAGTCCATTTCAGTTTTAGATTACAAGACACAAAATGTAGAATATTTCAACATACTGTGGAAAAGTATAGCATGTCTGAATTGAGCATTTTGAGCAGCGTCTTAAAAAGATTTTTAAAAAGATTTTAAAGGTTTTGGCTAAACTAGTTTACAAACATAACTGAAGCATCAAATTCCCTCAGTTGTGCTGATAAATTACAGAGACTCATCCTGAACATTGCAGGAATTCCTATCAAAATCATATCAAATGAATTCCATGTTGTTGTTGCCTGCCTCTTGAATTTATCATTCATTCATACTTTCTTTTACTTTACTTCATTACTTGAATTTGTATTGGTCTTGCAATAAGGGAAATATTTTCCCCTGCAGATCTCATCTTAATAGTCAATCTCCAAATCAGGACAAGTCTCACAGTGCTGAGTAGCACCTGTTGACCCAGCCCAGTATGTAAGTGCTGCTTGCGTTGTGTAGGTTCTTCTGAAGGAAGAGCTGTGGCTTCATTGGGTCCCTGTAACTGTGGTACAGGCGGAAGTGTGTATTCTCCAGCTCCTTTAGCAGACTGAACCAGTAGCGCACTACAGAGGGCTCGTCACCGCTCACTTCGAACCCGGCCCAGTGCAGGTGAACCTCGAGGAGCAAGAGACCCACAGAGTGTAACACATTTTCCAGTATCAGGTTCTCTAAGATTTTCCATTCAGCACTCTCCATGTCCACTTTCAGCACTTCTAGCTGTGAAAATGATTGAAAGACCAGGAGAGAGAGAGAGAGAGAGAGAGAGAGAGAGAGAGAGAGAGATAAGAATCTGCTAGTAAATAAACCAACAAACTCAATAATAAGTTTAAGAGTGCCAATGAATCAAACATCTGAATGGGGAAAATCTGAGTGACTTTGACTTTGGCCTGTTTGTGGTTGCCAGATAGACGGGTTTGAGTATTTTAGAAATGGCTGATGATACCACATTGAAGTGGTCAGCTACGATGAGGGATTTCCAATTGGAAGGTTGTGAGTTCAAGTCCCAACACTACCAAGCTGCTGCTCCTGGTGAGCTACCATGAGCAAGGCCCTTAACCCTAATTTGCTCAGTTACATAAATGTTAAGGCAATCTGGATAAGGATATCTGCCAAAAACAAATATTTGGTGGTAGCTTGGAGGTGGTTAATGCATTAAACTTTGGATCAGCAAGTCTCTCAACCCTATAGCTGCTCAGTTGTATAAATGAGAATAAAATCTAGGTTGATCTGGATATCTGCCAAATTCCATTAATGTAAATAAACTGTACCCGTATTCATACTGAAATTTTTCCGTACAGGGCTTCCGGGTTCGGTACACATGTATACCAAATGCAATCCTTTTTGCGTGCGGAACATAGTTACTATCAGAGATTCCTTGGGAATGTATTAAGTGGAGGACCGCAAGTTTGTTTAGTCTCTGCCTCACACTTTGCATGCATTTTTTAAAAAATATTACTAAACTTGAAACCATACACAACAATGCTGGTGGTATATAAAAGAAAGAAAAGAAAGAAACTAGAGTTAGCGCAGTGTCACTGTGGCTACTCACTCTGTACCGGAAATAAGACTTAGGCTAAAGAATTCAAAGGGTTAACGCTAGCGCTATGGATATACCATTTTTAAAATTGTTACAAACATAGTTATATACAGGATACAACTTTCAGTAAAAATGTAGAGTTTAACAAAGTAAAAAAATCCTGAATCTCGTTAGCACTTCCTGGTTGGTGGCTATCGTTAGCGCTATGTATTCTTTAGCGTTTTATGTCCAAGATTGACGAATGTTTGCATCATGTCATTTTTTTTGCTTGGTTTGAGACTTGGGGCATCAGGAAAACAAATGTTTAGTGATAAAAAAATTTCAGTGAAGTAAAATATTTTAAAATCGGACTAAAGAAAGGACGTCATGAATAAATGTGTGTTGCGTGGAAGATTTGGCTTTTTATTTATTTATATTTTTATTAAAAACGGTTAAACAGACATGCGTGCTGAATGAATAGCGCATTAATAAAACTAGTGCAGTTAAAATGAATTATATTTTTATATATATATAAAGTAAAGTATATAATAATAATAAAATAACGAAATGTAATGATGTACTGAGATCCTTCTCACATGCAACACTTTACACAATAATTGAGCGAAAAGAAAACGCCCATTGAGCAGCCATTCTGCAGGTGGAAAGGAGGCAGCAGTAACTCTTTACAACTGTGGTGAGCGAAAAACGCATTTCATGACACACAACACACAAAGCATACACTGAAGCAGATAAGCTACAACCTTTGACCTTCAAATCCTGCTACATTTTCACATAAATGCCTAAAGTACACTGCACAGTGCATCCAACTTTTGTAATGTTCTGGGACCGGCTTGTGGTCACATTTGAAATGAGGCACATTAGACACGTATTTGTAAAATTACTGACCTCCAAAAAATTCTGTCATCAAAAAATAATCTCATTAATGTTTTGTGGTGGTATTTTGAAAGCATTTGTTTCATATTCTCAAGTTACTAATCAACATACACACACATGTGTGTGTGTGTGTGTGTGTGTGTGTGTGTGTCTGGGAATTCCTGATTGAATCACTGAACTCATCACCCTGCAGCACCCTGGTTCTCCAGTCATTCATCACTAGATCATTGCATCTGCCTGTGTGGCTCTCTCTCTCTCTCTCTCTCTCTCTCTCTCTCTGTCTCTCTGTCTCTCTCTCTCTCTCTCTCTCTCTCTCTCTCTCTCTCTCTCTCTCTCTCTCTCTCTCTCTCTCTCTCTCTCTCTCTCTCTCTCTCTCTCTCTCTCTCTCTCTCTCTCTCTCTCTCTCTCTCTCTCTCTTTAAGTCTGTTGGTTAACCCATTTTTCTTTTCTGCATAAACCCACAAGTTTTGTCTTGAAAATATAAAATAAATATATTGTTTATTTACTAATGTTTTCTTTCATTTCTTTGTCTGCATGCACAAAAATACATATGAAGGAGAGACTACATATAAAAGGCTATTTAAAATTAATATACTGTATATACATACATATATATATATATATATACAGTACAGACCAAAAGTTTGGACACACCTTCTCATTCAAAGAGTTTTCTTTATTTTCATGACTATGAAAATTGTAGAGTCACACTGAAGGCATCAAGGGCTATTTGACCAAGAAGGAGAGTGATGGGGTGCTGCGCCAGATGACCTGGCCTCCACAGTCACCGGACCTGAACCCAATCGAGATGGTTTAGGGGTGAGCTGGACCGCAGAGTGAAGGCAAAAGGGCCAACAAGTGCCAAGCATCTCTCGGGGAACTCCTTCAAGACTGTTGGAAGACCATTTCAGGTGACTACCTCTTGAAGCTCATCAAGAGAATGCCAAGAGTGTGCAAAGCAGTAATCAAAGCAAAAGGTGGCTACTTTGAAGAACCTAGAATGTGACATTTTTCAGTTGTTTCACACTTTTTTGTTATGTATATAATTCCATATATAATTCCACATGTGTTCATTCATAGTTTTGATGCCTTCAGTGTGAATCTACAATTTTCATAGTCATGAAAATAAAGAAAACTCTTTGAATGAGAAGGTGTGTCCAAACTTTTGGTCTGTACTGTATGTATATATATATACATACAGTATATATATACACACACCCACACCAACCTGGCAGAACTTTAAAATGATAACATTATGACTGGTGAAGTGAAGAACACTGATGATCTTCATCATGGCACCAGTTAGTGGGTGGATTTATTATTAGGCAGCAAGTAAACATTTTGTCCTCAAAGTTGACGTGTAAGAAGCAGGAAAAATGGGCAAACATAAGGATTGGAGTGAGACAAATTGTGAAGTAGACGACTGGGTCAGAGCATCTCTAGAACTGAGGCTCTTGTGGTCAGAATCTATCAAAAGTGGTCCAAGGAAGAAACAGTGGTGAACCGGCGATGGGGTCATGGGCTCATTGATGCATGTTGGGAGGAAAGGCAAGCTCCTGTAGCTCTATTGCTAAAGAAGTTATTGCAGGTTCTAATAGAAAGGTGTTAAAATACACAGTCCATCGCAGCCACAGACCAGTCAATATTGGGCAGGTGGTCATAAAGTTATGCCTGATTGATGTGTATGTATGTATATATATATATATATATATATATATATATATATATATATATATATATATATACTAGACAGATCTGAGGCATACAGAACAAACAGAACAAACACTGTAATTACTGGAACATCACTTAGCCTGAGAAGCATTTTTTTATTTCCTTTTTAAAATTTTTTTATTAGAATAAGCTAATAAGCTTCCCAGCATTCATCTGCATGCATTCCTCATCCTTCACCTGCCCGAGAACGATCAATCAATCATCCCAGCTTACGAGACACCGACTCGGTAACGCTCCACACCGATGCATATCCTGCAGGCTCTTTAGTTCGAGTAGTTGAATTTAATTTGCGGGGATTACACTCCTCCTCCTAATGCAGTGAGGAACAGATGCAGAGGGACGAGGCTGAGTGATATATGAAAGCGTTCGAAAAAAATGCCATTTAAAGATACGGTGAGTAAATCACTGCAGGAGGTATCATTTTGATAAAAGCGAGCGCAACATCTTTCTTTGTGTCAAGAACAGTTTGGGAAAGATGCACACTGATCATTCCCTGGGGTCACAGCCAGAAAATAGGTTGAGATGTTACAGTATATCCTGTTTCTGGTTCAAACGCTGATACGGGAAGAGAACCGTGTTTTGGTATTGCATCATTTAATATGTGTTTCAGCAGAGTTCACACACTATATGGACTTTTCCAAGCCATACTGTTTACTGTTCCTCCCCAAACTGCTACTATGAGGTTTAAATCAAATTCAATTTAATTCAATTCAATTCATTTTTATTTCTGTCGCGCTTTTAACAATGAACATTGTCTCAGAGCAGCTTTACACAGATAATGTGGTGATAAAAATGAATATGTTCTTTATAAGTGTGAGTTTGTCCCTGATAAGTGAACCGCTGGCGACTGTGGTGAAGGAAAAACTCCCTGAGACGGCATAAAGAGGAACCTTGAGAGGAACCAGACTCAAGAGGGAAACCCATCCTCATCTGGGTTGCACCGAATGTCCATTTATTGCAGATATACGATGTTGCAGGGTGCTAAATAACATTATTTATTTATACACTTCTTTAGTGTACGCTGACTAAATGCAGCCACTAAATCAGTGTCACGTAACTGCTTTTAATTCACTCCTTTGATTCACTGAAATGAATAAAGGCATTAAGAAAAGGAGCAAAGGATAAGTTGAGCAAGCTGAGCACTCATCCGTTTCGCTTTCAGCTTTCAGCGCATCTGCTTTGCTTTCACTGTTATATAATAAATCTAAATCATAATGTGAATAAAAAATGCAGTCCTTGATATAAGCAACGCCTGCTTCTAAAGTGCTCTGAAATGTTCTCATTTTCAGTGTTTACTTTGCAACATGCAATCATAACTCAACAAAGAATTCTTTATGAATACTCACAATATAAATATAAAATTAGGGTTCCACCTTTATTAGCTTTTTTTATTTCAAATCAGATGCCTGCCAGAGCACATAGTTATTGGTTTTAAAGTTTTCCATACAACCCAGTAACGAAATCATGTATAACGCTGCAACATCTTGCAAATGAGGGTGACATTTAAAAAACTTGCAACATATAATAATTTTGCTGTGCCTCTATATTAAATTTGTGAGAAGGTTTTGTATAGAAATAGACTCATGTATATACACTATATTTTCAAAAGTATTGGGTCACCTGACCTTTCCTATATCCCGATTCATGGTTCTTTTCCAAACTGTTACCACAAATCTGGAGACATACAATTCTACAGGACGTCTTTAGATGGCGCTATAATAAAATTTTGCCTTCAATGAACTTGGAAACCCAAAACCTGTTCCAGCATGGCGATGCACAAAGTGAGCTCCTTGAAGATCTGGTTTACATGCTTTGGAGAGGAAGATCTTGCTGCTATAGAGCTCTGATCTCATCCCTACTAAACATCTTTGGGATGAATGTGAATTCTGACTGCACCCCAGGTCTCCTCACCTACATCAGTACCTGCTTTTCATATCACCCTTGTGGCTGATGAACACAAATATCCATAAGCACACTCCAAAATCTAGTGGAACATCTTCCCAGAAGAGTGGAGGGAATTTCCCGTTAAGATTAATAAAGTACTCGAAACATATATCTAAGAAATACATGCATATCATAGAAATTGATTTGTGCATCATAGTTACTCATCAGATATTCTGCAATTACATATTACTTTTGTAAATGGAAAAATATTTTTTTGTTGCAGTTCCCATTTTGTCCACTAGGGAGTAATAACTGTATGGTACAAGAAATAGGAGAAAGAGCCCTGCCCCATGATTACACCAAAGTTGACAAATTAACAGTATTTAATCTGATCATAATTGCAAATGAAAAAAAAAAATAGTCACTCAAAGTGATTTTAGTGGAATTGAAAATCTTCAGAGTAATAAATAAGTTCTAAAATGGACGTAATGATAAATGACTTCACCATGATATTCTGTCTATATTGTCGCCCCTGTGTTCTCTATTACCTGTCTATGGCCGTAATGGTTGAGGACAGCAGAAAGCTTCATGGTGCTGCTGTGCTGCCTCAGTGAAGTGATAGCAGGGTTCGGATCCCTCCAGTCGATGGAGAGCCGGTGAAGCCACATGTGTGAGTCTTGCAGATGAGCCTCTTTGATACTGGGGTCAAAACAGTGAACCTCACACCCTGCCTTGGCTAACACTCTCTCCAACTGCTTGTCTTCTCCTCCCAACCTGCAATGAGAGAGAGAGAGAGAAGTAGAGAATAAATGATGTCTATAATGTTTTCTTAAGTGTAATTGTAAAAAACATATTACATAACCTAAAGAAAACCTAAGGATCCTAAGGAAAAAAACGTGACTGAAAGTACTAGAATACGTCTTTCAAATTCAAGACAATGTCATAGCCATTTGTGGTTGCGACCCAAGTGAGTGAAATTGGGTTTGAGATGGGAGGGATTGGACTCCTTACTCGTGAGCTCATGACATGCTGAAGAGCACAGAAACCATCTCATGCCATATTACAATGCAGGTGTAATGTGGCACCAGTTGGCATTGGACATTTGAATTTAAAGAGGGTGGGGGGGGTCTAATGTTATTTAATACATTACTGAGTTATTTACACTGTTAAAGAGTTAAAGAGTTTCATGCTCATCATGGCCAAAGTCAAAAAAGTATTTGGACGTAGGGGAGAGTATTTCTGCTGCAAATGTGGCCATTCTTGACGTCATGAAGGGCGGAATTCCTTGTATGGGCAATTTTTGGGCACCCATCACCATGCTTCATTTGGTTAAGAAAGATGTCAGCAGCGATACACAGGACTTCGAGAAAAATGTCTCCAAAGAAGTGTGTTTTGGGATGCTGTTGCTCTTGATGTTTAGTTTTAGACTCGGGATCCGATTCGGGATCAATACGTAGGGTTGGATCAGATTGTTAGCCATAGTTTATTTAAGTCTTTGTTCCTGATTTATTTACAGTGATGTTGCAGCTCACAGACGATAAAAAAAAATGTGCACAACTTTAGCCCCGCCCACAGCACACCTCCAGGAACTCGGCTATTTTCGGAGAAAAGTTGTATCTTTCTTTTATAACTCGTATCAAACTAAAGACTATTTAGAGATCTGAAGGACGCACTACTACTCTGTAGGTACTCAAGATTAACATGGTGTGTTTTTCAGTTCACCAGAGTTCCCCAGCAGCAAAATTGCAACACAAAAAGTTCAAAGCCACTGAACTCGCACACAAGAGCAGAACGTTGCCCTAAAAGCTTTCTTGGCTGCATTTTAAAGAAGCAGAGAAGACCAAGTGATTCACCTTGGTAGATAAGAAAAGTAAGATAACAACACAATTAAGCAACAGGGAAACAATGTGAGGACACGCAGCTGAGCTTTGGCAAAAACACGACCGAACGCCATCCAACCTGCTCCACCTTCACGTCAAGAAGTTTGCGAGTCGTTTGAATGCAGAACAGTGCTGAAGGGTAACTTTGTTTGCCTGTGCAGATAAGATCTGGATGTGTACTTGCCCTGAGATGCTTTCAGTATGAATTAAACATTGAGTGCAACGATTAAAAGAAATTAATTTCCTCTTTGCTGTTTTACGAGCTGTCTCAGTGTGACTTCAGTGGAATGTCTTGCATTCCAAACTGAAAATGTAGTGATCAGCGCCAAAGTCATTAAATGTCATTCAAATACAACTACAAAAATGTATCATTTTTCTGGTGTGTACTTCATGAAAAAGCTGATCACTGAATTTTCTGCAAACCTACTTTGGGACAGTGTCAGCATTCTGACACATTTATGTATCGTAACCTGACCAACTACTGAAATTTCGGACAGCTTTTATCTTCGAGGAGGAGAAAAGTAAACAAGGCAATATATAAAATTCCAGTAACATCGCTTCTTACTTGAAAAAGTGCCAGTGTTCATTTGATTTGACCGTGTGTGAGAGAAAATGAGAATGAAACTCACCCAAGTGAGTAGACTCGACAGTGTTTAGTGTTGATGCTCTGGGCCAAGTTGAATCTGTTATCCAAACATAGCGCCCATGATCCGTGAGCTGGCAAACTGTTGGCAGGATTTTTACAGGACACCTGTACATCACAATGTGCACACACACACACGCACACACACACACACACACACACACACACACACACACACACACACACACACACACACACACATATATTCAAAGATTCACATTCACACTTAAGTGCATTTTTTAAAAACCTCAATCCTTTGTAGCGAGTTGGAGGAAACCAGCGAATCCTGAGGAAACACACACAGGGCATGTCCTACCAAGCTAAGGAATAAACCATGACTTCCTCATGCACTACTGCACTATCCAAAAAGAGGCATTTAAACTCATCCAACTGCCCAGGATGTATGTCTTTATTTTGGTACTAATTTGTGTTTAATTCAATTCAATTCATGTATCTTTTAACAATGGACAAAAAACAGTTTTGCAGAAATAAAGAGGTTATAAAGTTGCATAAAGTTTATTGTCTATAAGTGTGTTTCTCACATTTGTAAGTTTGTCCCTAATGCGTGAACCAGTGCCGATTGCGGTGAGGAAAAGCTCCCTGAGATGGCATGAGGAAGAAACCGTGAGACTTAAAAATGAACCCGTCCTCATCTGAGTGTCACCGAATGTCCATTCATTACAGTTCCATCGTTGTTCAGGTTTAATGAATCATGCAGAAACTGTGATCCTGAGCCATTGTAGTAGACTGTTGATATTAATTACAGTCCAAATCCATATTCAAAGTTCTTGAGGTGCTCGTGCACATAAGTCCAGCTATTTAAGTGCATGAAAACAATTCATTCTATTCATTTGCACGATCTGTTTCGCTTTGTTTGACGATTATTGAATTATGCTACACGTTAAAGCAGGTATAAGATGTTGCCGTAGAGAAAGGAGAGGTTTTGAGCCGATACTGGATTCTGAGAAGAGAAAGAGATAAGAGTGTTCATTTATCACCTGCAGCTGCAGTGCACAACATTCACTGCCAAGTTATTTTAGCCAACAGTGAGCGTTTGCGAGAGAGGGAGTGGGAAGGTGAAAGAGAGAAAGAGAGAGAGAGAGAGAGAGAGAGAGAGAGAGAGGGTGAGGGAATGGGTAGAGGTGAGGTAGTCAGCAATTTATAGGCATGTCATGACTCTTTATAGGCCTGTCATGACACTGTGGTAGCTATTCTGTTAATACCTTTAGGGGGTGGTAGAGAGCATGTTTCTATATCATAATAAACGCTAAATTGCCCCGAATGGGAGCGAAATCTTACAGTTTTGATGTTATTAGAAAATATTTTCCTTTACGTTAATTAGCTTCATCAATAATGATGTCAATGGAGGGTCCCTACAAGTCTGATTGTACATTCATGCCTCAATCCCATTATAATAAATTACACTTAATATCATTTTACAACCGGGATTTTTACAACCGAAATAAGATTAGCCTGAGATTCGAACGTAAGGTCATGTCCAGGATGCTGGGTGACAATGAGGCCATCAGCTTTTTCTACACTACATCGAGCTCTAATCACACATCAGAGAGGTTTATTACTCCTGCCGAATTAACGCATTACATCTCCCTCATGTTCATTTAGTTTTATTGACAGTGCCACGACTCCTTTGCTACGTCCCCGACCCGCTGCCTCTGGTGATTTTGAACACCTGCTGATTGTTTCACAGCTCATTTTTAGGACAGTTTACACACCTCTATCTCTTGATTATTGCCTCTGGGTTTCACAATTCCTTTTTCCTCTGCCTTTCACAGTCTAGAATGTCGCCTACCTCATGCTAATTAATGTTTTAATGAAAAAATGTAAGAAATTGGGAAAAGAATTACATTCGTTTTGAGAGCTTGGCCTGTTCAAGTTAGAATAACATGAATGCTTTTAGCAACAATAAGCATTGTTATTGTTTGTATTTGAAATTTAGTAGAATTATATTGTGAACCTCAGTAAGGCAGTGGTTCAGTCGGGTTTTTAGAGCTACCTCGCTTTTTAAACTTGGTATGTGTGCTGTGAGCAGTGCTGATAGGTTTTGTGCTAAATCTTCAATTATTGCAGATAAACACTGAAAAATCATCTGAGAAAATCTGCATTGAAGAAAGGTGCTTTATACTTGTCACGTGTACTTTTTAGCACAGTTTAGCAATGTTAGCATGCTGGGTAAGAGTGCAAGGTCAGCTATGGTACAGCGCCCCTGGAGCACAGAAATCTAAGGGCCTTGCTTGAACGTGCACCCAATATGTGGTAGCTTGGCGATACCAGGGCTTGAACCCCTGACCTTCCAATCAGAAAACTCAGAGACCTACAAATTGAGTGAACTACAAATTCCCCTGTATTTGTTTATATATATTTAGTACATGATCTGTTAAATCTGAAACTTATAATTCTATTCAGTTCTATAATAACGACCTGCACGTTCAAGTCCCTTCAGAATTTTCTGCCTCACTTCCACTTCTCTCATTAATGCCACCTTTGCCACCTCAATTGAATCCTTGAAATCAATTGTCCCACTATTTCAATGTTCACAAGTTGGGAAAGATTCGAAAAAAGGATGTTTTTATGCCAATATTTTTATAATAAAAGAAGGTGTGTTTACCTGTGGTGTAGTGATATACTTGATAAATCTGAATGCCTCATCCTCCAGGCTGTGACTCTCACTGGCCCATGGCTCCAGCACTATCTTCCACCTGAGAGACTGCAAACACACACTAGGAAGATTAGAAGAAAGCCAGTGAAATAGACATGTTATGGTCAAGAAGGGTGGTGTTTCAATAACACAGATCCAGCAGACTGACCTCTTTCTGTTATATTCAACAGTAACTTTCTTTGCAATCTGTTTAGTAGCATGTGAGATCAGACCAGACGAGGCTTTGCTCCCTGTTGTTTTGGACATGCTCTGATCCATAAAAATTAATAATTGTCAAAGTCAGAAGATCCTTATGCAAACTTAATGTTCTCTTACTATCTTATATCCCACCTCTTGATGGGAACCATTGTTATAAGATCTTCCACTTCTTCTTCCGGGTGCTCTGGTTAGGGGTCACCACAAAGGCTCATCCATCTCCATTCCACCCTGTTCTACATCTGCCTCTTTCAACCACCTGCATGTCTTTTCCCCTTTTACCACATCCATGAACCTCCTCCTTGACCTTCCTCTTTTCCTCCTGCCTGGCAGCTCCATCCTCAGCATTCTCCTACTGATATACCCCATGTCCAAACCACATTTCTAATCTTGTCATCACTCCCAATGAAAATCTCAGCATTTTTAACTCCGCCTCCTGTCTTTTAGTCAATGCCACTGTCTATAAAACATACAACATCGCAGGTCTCACCACAGTCCTATAAACCTGGTCTTTCACTCTTCCAGATACTCTTCTATCCCAAATCACTCCTGCTCTCACTCTTCTCCACCCTGCCTGCACTCTTTCTTCTAACAAACTCTCCATTATAAAGGGGTACAAAGATTTACAAACAATATGATTAATCATTGTTTATTGATCTTCTGCTTGCATATGAATGTGATTATGTTTATAAATAAAATGCTGTTATATTATATTTATAGATGATGTAATGATTATGATCTTACTTTAATATTACATACATAAAACAAGCAGAATATAAGTTTTATGACAGATTTTACATATATATTTTGGAAATGTTTGTCAATTTGATTATTCGATCATTTTAATATATTTGTTTCATTATAAAAATAAAGTATTTAGAAATTTGTAGGTAAAAGATCATGCAGATGCACTGGGATACATCATCAGTGATGCATCCTGGGGTCATTGGGTGTTTCAGGTCTTTCAACATCAGACCCCAGCCTATGTCCCAGGAGCAATTGCCCACAAATCCTCTGCAGTCCACCTCACAACAAGTTTCCAGCACTGCCTCCTCCACATTTTCATCTAGCTCTTGCTACTTTGGGACACTTCTTCTCATTGGCCTCATCCCTGCACTCTTCCCAAAGCACAGTGATCTCCAATAAGATCAGTGTCAGCCTCAAAGGTGGTGAGTAAAAACTTCCTGAGATGATATGTGCAAGAAATCTTGACAGAATCCAGACTCAAGAAAGAACCCATCCTCATCTGTGTGTCAAGGAATATCTATTCATTATAGTTCCATCATTGTTAAGATTAAATGTGAAACTGTTCATGGCAACCGCAGCCACAAAACACTGTAACAAACAGTGTTTATATAAATTACAACCCAAATCCATCTTCATGGTTCTTGAGTTTAATCTTTACACCCTTAAATATTAACTAGGCATACAAAACGCTGAAGCCAGTCTGTGCAGGTCCTTGTGTGTGGTTTTTGGTGTGTGTGTGTGTGTGTGTGTGTATATATATATATTTATATATATTATTTTCCACTTCTGATCGTTGCACAGATAAAGATCACGAACAGATCAAACCCTTTCTCCTGTTCATCTTGCCCATGCTTGCCCCTGCTGCCTTTCTTTCTGAAGGCACGATTACAGCATTAAGCTCATGAACAAAATGATCGCTGTTGCATTCGTGCCATAATCCATCATCTCAATGTTGTGTGCCAGGGAGAAAATCAAGGAAATCTGGCAGTGCTTTAGCCAAAGGAACTGAGTGAACTGAGATGTATTATCCCCTTAAATTCTGCACTATTATATATAACAACACTTCATGATTAATATAATGAAATGAAAAAAGCATCATTATTAATACCACAGATAAAGTTATAAGAAAAATATAGAAATTTTTTTGACAGAACTACATGCATATTAAACGGGGAATAGGTTTTTTTCCTCATGCCGTACGAACAACCGTGAGGATGACTTTTAATAATATTAAGAGATTTATTTCTTATAAACCGAAGTGTAAAATCCTCAAAAGCTCAGCATCTCACTCTCAGCAGCACAGTAACAGAATTAACATGGGCTGATGTTTTAATAAAATAGTAAATCTGACATACATTTAGAACTAATTTATTCTCCTAAGCTATACTTCATGTACATTTGGAGATGATTTGGCATGCACGATTTTACATGGATCACATTTATAATGATTTAACAGCAGTGAGTTTCAGTATAAAGCTGTCTGTAGTGTAGTAGGTTGACTAGTGAAGATGCGTGTAGTAGGAATTGAGTGTTTGCACAAGTGGTTTTAATTCAGGTCTAAACGTTACAAGATCTACAGTTTCAGTGGACATCCAGAAGCAATTTGCCCACCAGATCTTCCTGGAGAAGTGTTCATAAATAGCTTAGCCAAGACGGGGTCAAGATCAGTGGTGTCTAAGTATGAGAGTAGGTGAGACCAAGATAAGAAAGCTGCTTTAAACTTGTCACATGTACAATATAGTACACTGAAGCTCTTTCTCTACAGAGTGATGTCAGAGCACAAGGTGAACTATGTTACAGCACCACTAGAGCACAGAGGCTTGAGGGCCTTGCGTAAGGGCCCCAAGAGTAACAGCTTGGCAATACCAAGGCTTGAAAACCCCTTACCTGTACCCCAGAGCATTAACAACTGACTAACACCTCCACATAAACAGCACTGTATATGCCAGAGTCGATGTCAAGACTGAGATCAGACTCTTAGATCTGTTACTGTCAGTTATTATATGTGTAATGAGAGAATTACAGTAAGACGGTAATTACAAATCTTTATAACAGCATGCCAAATGTGTGATCTCATGAGCGTTCTCAAATCCTGTACCACCAGTCATGTGTAGTGGGAGAGTCTTCATGATTATAAAAGTTCTTAATACTAACCCAATAATGGCTAATAAAGACATTTGCAACATGATTAGCAAGAAGAAGAATTCTTTTAAAATACCTATTTCGAAAACCTGAAACAATCCGTTTTTTCAGAGAATCAAACCAGAACGTTTGACACGATATGGGATTCTTTAATAATGTATGTCGGGAAGAATGTACTCTTTTGCATGAACACTTTTTAAAATGTAAACTTTTGCACTGAAACATTTACAACGTCTTTGCACTTTGTGCCACGTCTACATACACTGAGATTTCTTGCCCTGTTGTTCTTATTGTACTGGGCCTTTTTTTTACTTTGCACAAAAAGTTTAAACAAGTTTTCACACGTGCACATTATGCACTCCTGTGTTGTCTCGTGTAACTCTGGGTTGTCTGGAGCACCTTGACCCTGGGGAATGTTGTTCTATGACACTTTGTACTGCATTAGCGATATAGTATTTGTTTGGAATGACAATAAACTTGATCTTCAGGTTGGATGTTGAGGTGGAATTGAGTCAAAAAATGGCCTTTTTAAAATTGTTTTGAAAAAAAATTTATTCACTCTTTCAGTTTCTGTTTCTCCACCAATCAGAGATCTATATAAGAGATTTAAGTCAGACTCATGTTTAAATGCTATGAGTGAATTTTTACCTCAGGTGATGAGACAGACTGAAGACTTATTTCACCTTAATGTCTCAAATGTCTCAAATTTGATCAGGGGTGTCACTTTTCCCATGCTTTCCCACATAGGTTCATAGCATTATGCTAATATATTTAAATAAAGAGTCCCAGCTGTCTCGGAGATGATGCTCTGTAACCGGATGTATGTCGCTGTGTGTTTGTATGTGATATTTAATGTTTGTTTGGCTTTTCCACTGACAGATAGCCTTTATCTTTGTGTATCTTAGTGGATATTTATTCCAGCTTCGTGTCTGACAACAAAGTAAAGTAAAGTGAAAAAATACACTCGCTCTTTCACACACACTCTGTCCTATGGCATGCCATTGATATTGAGTTTGTGGCACCTTTGAATTAACAAGATCAGTTCAGTGAAGGTAAGGTCAGGGTTCTGTGCAGGACACTCGAGTTCTTCTCCTCCATCTTTAAAAGTCATATCTTTAAGAAGCTCACTTTGTGGACAGGGATATTGGTTCTCTTTCTGCCTGAAATTCCAGTGATTCTCGGCCAATTGTTTGCTTCCAGCAATATTTCAATGAATTTAAAAAACTTTAGGATGTGATTTTTAGGGCGTCCACATACTTTTGACATACTCTGCATTCGTTCTCATAAAGTCTTTCATTAAGAGGAAGTGAACATGTAGTTAAAAAAAATACCAGCAATGATATTGTGGGTCTGTAAGTGGTCAAAGTCACGCACTTATAATGACGGTACTTTGTGCTACACACACACACACACACACACACACACACACCGCACACACAAGGTCATTCTCTCAGCCGGCGGAATGTAACCCATGAATACAGTCTTATCTTTGTGTTACTCCACCCGTTTAGCTCTTTTTTGTTTATAGTCTGCATATTTTATATTGGAATTGAACAGTGTTTGTGAGAAACTAATTACACACTATTTTACGCTGTTACACTATTGTGTGTGTCTATGTGTACGAGTGTGTGTGTGGTCCAGCTGGATAATGTCAGCATTCAACATTCAAGATTCAGGAGTTTATTCTGATATGTTCAGCAAACATTCCTTCAAGTAGCCTACGATATACATCAGGGAAATATATATAAATATATATATATAAAAAAAAAACATAAATGACAAATTTACAAGTAAATCTTGGATGTAGAATCATCTCAACTCTGTAACATTTCTGCTTATACATTTGTGTTTATATTTCAGCTTAAATGAACATTATAAGGTTGATTAATATACAGTATATTATTATATATTGTATATAATGATGTGTTTTATATGTATTTTATATATAAAACACCATCATTATATACAATATAATTATAATTAGGGGAAATTAAGTAATAGGGGAATTAATAAAGATGTTAATAGAGATGAAAAAAAGATGATAAAAAGTGGAAGGGAAATAAATAAAGATGATTTTTACATTAAAAGAATGAGTTCAGCTAGCATTAGCATTCTCACTCGGCTCAGTTTAAATTCAGTTCTAACGTTGAACTCAGTAATAAAAACTAATTGTGAGTGTCTCTGGTGTTATTTTTCTTTGTATTACAAAACTCAGAAGGTTTGGGTTCTGGTTTCGGCTTCATTAGCATTAGAAATCGCATCATAAGCCGCCTAAGCTGCTTAACAACCAAGTCGTAACTTCGTAAACACATAAGAAATTGTTTTGTGAAAATGGTCCCGAGTGCATTCGTTGTCCTGTAATAAGCTCTTATCGTTTTAAGCTGCTGTATTAGCGCTGTATTAGCGCTGTATTAGCAATTTGAGCTACTTGATAGGTCACTTAGCTGCATGAATGTCAGTTATTGACACAATAAAGGTAAGTTTCACTGAATACGAGTCTGACAAATAATGTAAATGTATTCAGGCTCAAATTTTTCACTTATAATTAATGGCTCTATTTTGCAAATTTTTTTTAAAAAACATTGTGTTTCTTGGTATATACAGTAAAGAATGATCTGTTCATCCTGGGCCAATTTTATTCATATTTAGTTTCTCTCTGAACTAAAACTTTACAGAAAGGCAAGTGTATCTTGAGCGCAATTGGCTAAATACATATATATATATATATATATATATATATATATATATATATATATATATATATATATATATATATATATATATATATATATATATATGGAATGTTCTCTGTGGGTTTTTTGTTGTTGTGTGTATGACTTTTATGTAGTTTAGGACGTTGCTGAATGTCTGGTAAAAATCTGTCTTGAAAGAGCAAATCGTGGTAACAGTATATTCAGTGATATGACAAACTATCTTGTGTTCTGTCAAAAACGAGAGAATTAGAGTCTGTATCCATTGCATTCATTTGTGAGTGGTTAAAAGAATGTATGAGATAAAAGAGCAGAAAAGGGGAATGTGATGTGTGTATGTGAGTGGGTGCGAGAGAGAGAGAGAGAGGGAGAGAGAGAGAGAGAGAGAGAGAGAGAGAGAGAGAGACATGTAACATTGTACACAATTCAAACGCTGTGTTAGGAAAAATATGTCGAAGCTACTCTGTTTTTTTTTCACAGCTGTTGCCAGATCCTCTCAACAAGCAATGAGTAGCGAGCGTCTTTCCTGTGTCACATGACAGGAAAGAGAGCAGAAAAGCTTACTAGGGTGTGTAGCTTCATCTCTGTGGACTGAGTTGATGTTTTTGATGGTTGAAATGCATATACACACTGGGACAGCATTCAAGTATTTAAATCACATCTCATATCACTTACATTAATAATAGTTGCTTGATATCTGACAAAATCCAATTCAGTGATCCAACTGTTTTCTGAACAAATCAAAGTCATTTATATCCAAAGCAGACGTTTCCACTTAGGGTTATATATAAACACAGACCAGGCATAACATTATGATCACTTGCCTAATATTGTGTTGGTCCTATTGTGCTAAAACAGTCCTGACCAGTCAACAATTAACACCATGAACTTCTTCAGCAGTTTGGGCTACAGGAGCTCGTCTGTTGGATCGGACCACACGGACCAGCATTCGCTCCCCACATGCATCAATGAGCCTCGGCCGCCCACGACCCTATCGCCGGTTCACCACTGTTCCTTCCTTGGAGCACTTTTAATAGATACTGACCACTGCAGACCAGGAACATACCACAAGAGCTGCAGTTTTGGAGATGCTCTGACCCAGACGTCTAGACGTCACTATTTGTCTCCTTTTGATGGTTCCTTTTTCAAGGGGAATTGTACATGTACTGTAAACTCAACAAAAATTGTGAATTACTTGTCCTAAAAGTTTTATTTACTACTTTAAATGAATATAATTGCAATAATAAAATAGTTTTTCCAAACATTTTTATGTAATTTATTAGTGCAAAACTGAAATGTTCTTGTATTGTCTGTTTTTGTCTTGTTGTGTCTGTTTTGTCATGTTTAGGTTTTATTTATGTCTATACTTTTGAGAGTCACTAACAGCTGGAACCAAATTCCTTGTGTGTGTGTCAACACACTTGGCCAATAAACCTGATTCTGATGTTACTCCGAACTTTATTTACTAGATATGTTGCATTTTGTTCATCTGCAGTACCACTTTATTGTGTGAATTTCCCCTATTTGGGACACAAGATTTTGTGGGTGGGAGGAAACTGTAAAACCCAGAGGAAACCCACCCACATAAACAATAGAACCTGGAGCTGAGAGGCTTTGATGCTATTCACGTTTCACTGTACAATCAGTTTGTAGCTTTTTAACCTGAAAGTGAAGATAAAAATTAAGCAAATAAGCACAGGAATGCAAACTCACACTCACCTTTCTGTATCTCCTTCCTGTCGGGTAGCACGTGTTCACCGAACTGCTCAATCCTCTGCTTTCCTCTGAAACTGTCTGAGTCTTGATGTGCTTTTGAGGTTCCTTTGTGGGACTAAGTGTCCTCCAGCTCTTCACATAATACCCCTTGAACTCCACATAGACATGAACAGCAAGACACAGAACAGTTAGGAGGACACACACACGTGCCAACACACACCTGTTCATCTTCTATGCTTCTATGTAGTTTGGTCTTTCATGCCACTCAGGCACTCGTTAGTTAGATGGTTTCTCCATGCTTCTCCTTTTCCACCTCAGACTTTTAGATGCAGTGGGATGCTAAATTTTTTTTGGTTTTTGGTCTGGGTAATCGTTCTTCAACCCATTTTCTTTCTTCACAGCCCCAAAGCTCTCTGGTTACACAATGTAAACATCTAAGTCCATGCTGGTGGGTGGGAATGAGCTTGTGAGCTTGTGTGTGCGTATGTAGGTAGATTTAGCACACATTATTTCAGGAACTCCCTCTCTCTTTTTCTCCCTCCCACTCTCTTTCTCCTTCTTCCTCCCTCCCTCTCTCTCTTGCTCAAATCTTGAAAACTCCCCCCTCCCCAGTCAGCTGTCATCTGGTTTGTGTTCTGTATCAGTCGCCTCTGCACTGTTGGCACAATCAGATTTGGAACAGATGGCAGTAGATATTTCCTTTGTCTTCCTCAGTCAGTTCATTAGCCATTTTCTACAACCAAATGCAGCATAAAAAGTTCATAACTTTAAAAAAAGATTAATTATATCATATTATATATAAGACATGGATTCAATTCAAAGTTGTACAGAAGGAATCTAGTGTCTAAGGCTCTTCCTTCAATATAGAACACACCTTTACCTTATAACAGTCATTAAATGAGACAACCATAAAAGAAAGGCTGTTGATCTCATATAGTCTTATCCATCTCTCGAACCCTGGAGTGATATAGGAAAATGCACTGTCAGCTTTTTTTTTTTTCATTTTCACCATATCTACGTGTCATCAGGAAGTGCTTTACTCTGAGCATTGGTAAGAATTCAGAAGAGCATTGAGCACCTCACCCATTCAATTCAGTTCATTTTTATTCGTAGAGCACTTTTAACAATGGACATTGTCCCAAAGCAGCTTTATAGAGACAAAGAGGTTATGAAGTTGGAATGTATAAGTTTAGTGTCTACAACTTTGTCTTTTATATAAGTCGATCCCTCATGGGCAAACCAGTGGCAACTGTGGAAAGAAAAAAACTCCTTGAGATGGCATGAGGAAGAAACCTTGAAAGGAACCAGACTCAAAAGGGAACCTACCTTTATTTTCGTGGCACCGAGTGTCTGTTCATTACAGTTCCATCATTGCTGAGGTGAGCTGTTTAATGATGGATGCTTAAATTCAGAAGTGTTCATGCAAACTTCGGTCCTGAGGTGTTTTAGTAAACTCTTGATGTATTAATTACACCCAAAATCCATCCTCAAAGTTCTTCGAGTTGCTCAGTATCTTACCGAAACTCACCTTATTACAAGCTTACATATCCATCCATCCATCTATCCATCCATCCATCCATCCATCCATCCATCCATCTATCCATCCATCCATCTATCCATCCATTCATCCATCCATCCACCAATCCATCCATCCATCCATCCATCTATCCATCCATCCATCCATCCATCCATCTATCCATCCATCCATTCATCCATCCATCCATCCATTCATCCATCCATCCATCCATCCATCCATCCATCCATCTATCCATCCATCCATCCATCCATCCATCCACCAATCCATTCATCCACCCATTCATCCATCCAATAAAGAAATAATAATTTTCAACAAAAACATCAGTCTGTGTTTTGCTATTAATTCCTTGTACTGACTATGCCAAGTTTTGTGCCCTAACTTTTGTGAGCAGTTGCAGTGATTTATATGCAATGCTTAATGTAAAACTTTCATTCACAGCTCAATGCTGCCCCCTTTTGACTGCTATTTTTATAGACGTTTTGCATGACATCCATCACACAGTAACAGCCCAAAAAACCTCAGAACATTTACTTAGCTGTAATAAACTATTAATCTTCAATCTAAAATACTCTGCGTTCTGCAATAACTATTGACAGGATTCAGATTCAGACTAAATAAACCACCGAAAAATGAAAAAAAAAATTGTAAACAAGATTGATCAAATGAATCAAGTAAATAAAACGTACACTACACTACACTGAACACTTCCACCACTGCCACCATCAAGCTTCACTTTTGCGATGGTTTTGTGGAGGTGATAAACAGTACCTGATTTCCTCCAGACATAATGTTTAGAATTGTGGCCAAACAGTTCAATTTGGGTTTCATTTATTCATCGCTCCTTAATGACGCTTCTTTTTTCTGAGTGTATGAGTGAGGGAACTTCTCAGGGCGATGGTTGTGCACTTCGGGTCCTGAACAGGTTCAGTCACTGTGACATGATATAATATTCGATGCGACCGTGCAAAAAAAGACTCGTGCAGTCCCCAGGCAAGATGGCGCTCTGGGTGCACCGCATGTCTCCTACGCCTGAATCCACCACAGACAAAACAAGTTGTAAACCTGATTGTTGGATTGCTGTGTGTTTGACCGGTTATGTTTTTATTCGCTCATAAATAAAAGGAACGACTGATTTTGTGAAATGTAGTTGAGTAAAAGTTTCCCCAAACGGAAATACAGCAACTTAGGAATCACATTTACTTCGTTACTGTCCACCACTGATCCGATCAGAGAATATTGTTCCACACTCTCATGTGAGAGGTTTCTCTGCCATAAATCCTAGTTCGGTGGAGCCTGCAGTGATTTTGTCCTTCTGGAACTTTGTCCCATCTTCAGGAAGGATCTTTGGAGCTTTAGAGGTGACCAAGAACCCAGATTGACCATTGGGTTCTTGGTCACATCTCTTACTAAGGCAGTTCTCCGTCATTGCTCAGTTCTAGAAAAGGTTCTGGCTGTGCCACACTTCTTTCATTTGAGAATTATGGAGGCCACTGTGTTCTTGAGAATCTTCAGTGCAGTAGCAGTCGGTAGCCTTCCCCAGATCTGTGCCTTGCAACAATCCAGACATGATTGTTGCTCTACAAAAAAAATATATATATATTGTTTTCTCCTTGCTAACATGGAGACCTGGCTAACAGCTCCCTGACTATCACACCTCTCCCTGTTATCAGAGTTTAATATAACACACAAACTCACAAATCTCACGCCCCTGATTTAAAAGTTTCATCCTGAACTCTGGAGGGAGGTGTCTTCAGCTGGAGAACACTGTGCAGTTGGGGATGGTTCCACTTCAACAGCCTAATGATCCATGAAGTTTTTATGCTGGATTTTTCTGCTACAACGACTCAAGACCACATGTTGCACAAACAGTTTGTGCCCAACACTGCACACCTCAACAATTATGAACTCCAGATGAAATTCCCTTTTGATTGTGGTTCCTCCAAAGGTTTCTTCCTCATGCCATCTCAGGAAGTTTTTCCTCGCCATACTCGATTATTAGGGATAGACATTTATAACAATTATACTTAACTAACTTATAGTCATCAAACTTATATATTAAAATAAAGTAAAGCTGCATTGAGACAATGTTCTGAACATTTTCTGAAAGCTTTATAAAAAAATGAATTGAATTGATTCTTCTAATCATGTAGCCTTGTTTCTGCTTTCCTGTTTAGTCTTGCTGACTTTACTCAAATTTCCCTATGAACTGTGTTTTACTCCTTTTTGGATTGTGTATTTTGGATCATGGACTTTGATCTGTTTTAACAAATGTAGTCTCAACCCCCTCCTATGTCCCAATGTGTTGGTTATCTGGATACCTAGAATCACTCTGGTCCCCAGGTGGCACAAAAGTTTACCGTAACACCAGTAGATTACAAATTTAAAGCCAGTGGCAGCTCAGATGCCACATGCCCCGAGAACATGTCCTCGCATTATGCCATAATTTACCTTTCACAGTTTACCTCACAATTCACTCGATACAAACTGACCATATAATCTATTATCATGGTAGCATTACGCATCATATTGTTTTAATATAAGTTATTATATGCATTTGATGCTGTAATGCTATTATTGCATTATGTAATTATATTGGGATTTTTTATTATTATCATAATTTAGGTTTATATACAGTCTACAGGAATGCATGATAATTTATAAGAGCCGTGCAGGAATAAATTCACTGTAGCCTCAGGCTTTCGCTTTTTAAATTCTTTTTCTGTCTGAGCAAAAACATTTAATGATATAATGAACAAAAACAGATGTTAGTATTAAAAAAAAGATGGAGGCCGGCTGCTGGGTTGGGGTCAGGATTCAGGATAGAAAATATGATGGGGTGAGGGCGATAAAATAATGTGTGTGCGGGATGCGGGAGAAAAAAATAAAAAATAAAATAAAATAAAACAAAAAATAAAATAAATATATAAATATATATATATATTGTTTTCTCCTTGCTAACATGGAGACCTGGCTAACAGCTCCCTGACTATCACACCTCTCCCTGTTATCAGAGTTTAATATAACACACAAACTCACAAATCTCACGCCCCTGATTTAAAAGTTTCATCCTGAACTCTGGAGGGAGGTGTCTTCAGCTGGAGAACACTGTGCAGTTGGGGATGGTTCCACTTCAACAGCCTAATGATCCATGAAGTTTTTATGCTGGATTTTTCTGCTACAACGACTCAAGACCACATGTTGCACAAACAGTTTGTGCCCAACACTGCACACCTCAACAATTATGAACTCCAGATGAAATTCCCTTTTGATTGTGGTTCCTCCAAAGGTTTCTTCCTCATGCCATCTCAGGAAGTTTTTCCTCGCCATACTCGATTATTAGGGATAGACATTTATAACAATTATACTTAACTAACTTATAGTCATCAAACTTATATATTAAAATAAAGTAAAGCTGCATTGAGACAATGTTCTGAACATTTTCTGAAAGCTTTATAAAAAAATGAATTGAATTGATTCTTCTAATCATGTAGCCTTGTTTCTGCTTTCCTGTTTAGTCTTGCTGACTTTACTCAAATTTCCCTATGAACTGTGTTTTTACTCCTTTTTTGGATTGTGTATTTTGGATCATGGACTTTGATCTGTTTTAACAAATGTAGTCTCAACCCCCTCCTATGTCCCAATGTGTTGGTTATCTGGATACCTAGAATCACTCTGGTCCCCAGGTGGCACAAAAGTTTACCGTAACACCAGTAGATTACAAATTTAAAGCCAGTGGCAGCTCAGATGCCACATGACCCGAGAACATGTCCTCGCATTATGCCATAATTTACCTTTCACAGTTTACCTCACAATTCACTCGATACAAACTGACCATATAATCTATTATCATGGTAGCATTACGCATCATATTGTTTTAATATAAGTTATTATATGCATTTGATGCTGTAATGCTATTATTGCATTATGTAATTATATTGGGATTTTTTATTATTATCATAATTTAGGTTTATATACAGTCTACAGGAATGCATGATAATTTATAAGAGCCGTGCAGGAATAAATTCACTGTAGCCTCAGGCTTTCGCTTTTTAAATTCTTTTTCTGTCTGAGCAAAAACATTTAATGATATAATGAACAAAAACAGATGTTAGTATTAAAAAAAAGATGGAGGCCGGCTGCTGGGTTGGGGTCAGGATTCAGGATAGAAAATATGATGGGGTGAGGCGATAAAATAATGTGTGCGGGATGCGGAGAAAAAATAAAATAAAATAAAATAAAATAAAAACAAAAAAAATAAAATAAATATATAAATATATATATATACATGGTAAAAAAAAATCTGAAAAAAAAAATAAAAATTGTTACGGTTATATACGGTTAAACTGGTATTTTTACAAAAAGAAATCTACAAAAATTTCCAAAAGTCCAGATATTATCAGTCCGGTATTAAAGTGACAGTTGTGCAATTTATGTAAAATAATTGCACAACGGATGAAACCTCTTAATAACCTCTTTATCTTTGTTAAACTGCTTTAGGATGATGTCCTTTGTTAAATACGTCATACAAATAAAACTGAATTTGTTGGTACTTAAACCTTGAGTCTCCAAGACAGAGGAACTTGTCTGGATGTTGTGTAAATGATAATATGTGCCAGAAAACACTTTTACAAAGTGCTGGCACTTGAGATAATGTCCATAAATGTTAAATAAACAGGTATACGACCATATTATTGACTGTACACTTAGGCAAGGCTAGTTAGCAAAATCAGTCTTGTTTGTCATTGCACACTCCAAATGCATGTGGTTTAAAATTTCAGCACCTCCAGTGTAAAACGTTTTCCTCTGGCCTTGCATTCATCTGCCAAGTTCCCACTCATCAAGGTTTCCTGATAGAGGTGATCAGAGTACACCATGTGTATGTGCAAACAAGGGACCAGAGAAAAAGTGTTGTGGGTGAAACCGGTTCAAAACCCTTTGTTGTCATTATACATTAAGCTTCTGGTTAAGACTTTCTCACTATTCGCTGGGGTGCAATCAAACATCCAAAACCCGACACTAAAGAATTACTGAACAGTGTAGATGTAACATTAGGAACTGCAAAAGTTGATACACATTACAGTAGTGGGTGTAAAGCAGTCTAGCTGTCTGCTATTACTATTAGTAATGGTTGTGGTGCAAATGATAAATTTCAAATGCCCATTAAATCTAACAAAGCAAGGAAATTGGATTGCTGGATAATGTAGTGAAATGTCACATAATGATGTGACATCATGTGGCCCCATCCTTCAGAAAATACTTGCAAACATGTGACACGTCAAAACACTCTTACAGACGCATACAGTTGCACTGCAGGTCTTTCCTTCACCACATCCATAAACCTCCTCCTTGGTCTTCCTCTTTTTCTCCTTCCTGGTGGCCCTATTATCAGCATTATTCTACTGATATACCCCATGTCCCTCCTCTACACATGTCCAAACCATCTCAACCGCACCTTCCTCACTTTGTCTCCAAAATGTCTTACAAGCACTGTCCCTCTCATAAACTCATTTCTGATCCTGTCCATCATCGTCACTCCCAACGAAAATCTCAACATCTTCAGCTCTGCTACCTCCAGCTCCACCTCCTGTCTTTTACTCAATGCCACTGTCTCTAATCCATACAACATCTCAGGTCTCACCACAGTCCTACAAACTTTCCCTTTTTTCCCTTACACTTGCAGATACTCTTCTATCACAAATCACTCCTGCTATCACTCTTCTCCACCCACTCCACCCTGCCTGCACTCTTTTTTTCACTTCTCTAACACACTCTCCATTACTTTGCACTGTTGACCCCAGGTACCTGAACTCCTCCACCTTCTCCACCTCTTCTCCCTGCAACCACACCCCTCCACTGCCCTCCCTCTCATTCACACACATGTACTCTGTCTTACTCCTACTGACTTTTATTCCCCTTCTCTCCAGTGTGTACCTCCACCTCTCCAGGCTCTTCTTCACCTGCTCCCTACTCTCACCACAAATCACAATATCATCCGCAAACATGGTCCACAGACACTCCTGTCTGACCTCGTCCTTCAACCTGTCCTTCACCACTGCAAACAGGAAAGGGCTCAGAGACGATCCTTGATGCAGTCCCACCTCCACCTTGAACCAGTCTGTCATTCCTATTACACACTTCACTGCTGTCACACTGCCCTCATACATGTCCTGCACCACTCTCACTTACATCTCTGGCACACGACTACCTCATACATCACTACAACTCCTCTCTCCACAATGTTGTATGCTTTCACTAGATCTACAAACACACAATGCAACTCCTTCTGACCTTCTCTATATTTCTTAAAGCAATAATGGGTCTGTGGTGCTCTTCCTCGGCATGAAACCATACTTTTGCTCACAGATGGGCACCTCTTCTCTCAGCCTGGCTTCCACTACTCTTTCCAATAACTTCATGGTGTGACTGATCAACTTTATTCCCCTGTAGTTACTGCAGGTCTGCACATCTCCCTTGTTCTTGAAGATCAGTACCAGCACACTCCTTCTCCATTCCTCAGGCATCCTCTCACCTTCCAGAATCTTGAACAACCCGGTTAAAAACTCAACTGCAATCTCTCCTAAACATCTTCATGCTTCTACTGGTATGTCATCTGGTCAAACCAACTTTCCACTTTTCATCCTCTTAATCGCTGCTTTCACTTCATCCTTACTAATCCTATCTACTTCCTGCTTCACCATCTCCACACCATCCAACCTTCTCTCTCTCTCTCTCTCTCTCTCTCTCTCTCTCTCTCTCATTTTGCTAATTTTTAGCTGCTCAAATTACTCTCTTCACCTTCTCAACACACTCTCCTCACTCGTCAACACATTTCCATCTCCATCCTTTATTGCTCTAACTTGCAGTACATCCTTCCCAGCTCAGTCCCCCTGGCCAAGCGGTATAAATCCTTTTCTCCTTCTTTAGTGTCCACCCTCTCATACAGCTCCTCATATTCCTTTTCCTTTGCTTTTACTACATCCCTCTTCACCTGCTGCTGCATCTCCTTCTACTTCTACCTGCTACCTACTTCCCAATTCTGTTTCGCCAACCTATTTCTCCTTATGCTTTCCTGCACTTCCTCATTCCACCACCATGTCTCTTTGTCTTTCTTTCTCTTTCCAGATTTCTCTTGCTTTTGCTTTTTTTTTTGTCGTTCGTAACCAGGGTCTCGAACCGACCTGGTTTAGTGATTCTTTTGTTACAATGTAAGCAGCTGCAGTCTTTTGGGCCAAATCACTCCAAATGTACAGTACATGAATTCATTTCTGACCAGGCCTCATTCACCACAATTTTTATTACAGATTCTTTTACACTATAGTAACATTTAATTAAGTCTTCTTACGTCTTTATAAAATGTATAAATTATTAAGTCAAAGACAGAGACATAAATAAATTTGGTAAATAGAAAAATTATTTGCACTGATTTATCAGTCTAGTATCTATTGTGTTGCTTTAAGAAATGGATCCCTGATTCAACAATTATTCATACACTCCTTACTAATTAAACAGAAGATTCATTAGGCCTTTTTAAAAAAATGTTCTGTCATTATCGATATTGCTTTTACAAGTTGTGTTTCGAATCTATAAAATCCAGAAGGCTGGTAATAATAAATGGACATTATGTGCCACCCAGATGAGGATCGGTTCCCTCCTGAGTCCCTCTCAAGGTTTCTTCTTTACAGCATATAAAAGTTTTTTCTTGCCATAGTCACCACTGGCTCACTCACGAGGGATAAACGTATTAGGAACTTATAAGGCACTAAACTTATACATTACAGTTTCATAAAATATCTATAACGCTGCTTTGGGACAATGTTCATTTTTAAAATTGTTATGTAATAAATGAATCGAATTTAATTGAAATACATGAAGGCATTTTTAAAATCCGACCACTAATTATACTCAATAATGATCTACAATAGTGCATAAGTCTGTACACAATATTAGTTTGTATCACAGAGTTAGAAGCAAAGGAACATTTTTATTGCTAGTCAGGAGCTAATTAACTATAATCTGTTAGTTCAACAATTAAAGAAAAAAACAGAATTAATGAAACACAGGGTAGTGACCCCACGGTTTACAAAAACATTTTGTAAGAGACGCACATGGATTGACCCTGAGGTAAAGGAATCATGAAACCCTCAGCACCCCCTCCACCTACATCCCTGTTCTATAGAAAAATTCCTGATCCCATTACTCTAGATTAGATCATATGAAAAAAGTTAATCATTAATCATAACACACTCACACTCGAGCATGGCAATGTGAGGTGGTGTCCTCTCCAATTTCATTTGGTGACCAGAGTGGAAATTTCCCTGCAGTAACCGCCCCCTCTGAGCTGGGCTGGACTCTGGTAGGCAACATTGACAGACAAGTAGTGACTGCATGGGCACAAGCTCCAAGAACCCCACACAACATCAACATGAAAACCGGTGTGGAGCGCCTGTTTGACGAACTCGGCCACTTTAAAAGGTAGATTTGGTTTGAGTCGTTTGTTTATTTGTCATATATATATATATATATATATATATATATATATATATATATATATATATATATATATATAGTTAGTATTATTGTGTGTGTCATTGTGCATTGTTGTGCAGTGTTGTGACACTCAAAGGAGTCCTTTATTCAGCATGGAAAAAAACAACAAACCTGACACATCCAATGTAGACACATTTGAGCAAATTCAACTCTTATGCTTAAAATGAAGTGTTAGACATTCTAGACATCAGAACATAAATTCAGAAATATAATAAATCCATAGTAAGTAAGCAGTGATCTATATTAAGATATTTTTTAAAAGCATTGTCATCTGATACATGTTGACCATATTTAAGACATGTTAATGTCCAGGATGTGCACTATATATCCTCGAGTTTGTGGACACCTGTCTATCACACCCATATGTGGTTCTTCCACAAAAAACACACAGTCGTTTAGAATGTCTCGGAATACTGCAGCATTAAAACTTCCTTTCACTTGTTCAGACGTGTTTCAGCATTACGGTGTACTAAACAAGCTTCACGAGGACATGGTGATATGAGGCTATTGATGAATCTTGGGTTTGGAAGAACTTCAATGTCCTGCTCTAAACCATGACATCTTTAAACTTAACTGGAACACCCCGATTGCACTTCAGATCTCCTCGGATGAGCTGAATCATCACAAATCCTCACAGCTACACTCCAAACCCTGATGGAAATCCATCCCAGGAGATTATTATTAGTGAAGAGGTAACAAAATCTCTAATGAGATGTTCATCAAGCACATGTGTGTGTGATGGTCAGCTGTCCACCAATGTTATGCAGTGTTCCTCCTAGTGCCAAGTTCAATTGTGCAATCTTACATCCTTTTGAGGAAAAGTTTTAGACTTTAGAATTGTTTCTTATCAGCAAGAGTTCAGAAAATAAACTGTAAACTGGCAATAAATGTGCAATAAAGAACTTTCAGTAGGGCGTTTTGGGTTGATGTTTACTATGGAAAGATGAAAATGCTGTGCTGCTGTGATGAGTGGGCATACATACAGAAATCTCATTCAGACTGTGGTCACATCAACTCATATCAGTATGTGCAGTGCTGCTTCACATTTCCGGGAGTCATGGTTTAATCCTGAGCTCAGGTGTTCCTCCAAGTTCTCCTGTTTCCTTCTGTCAATACCATGTCAGTGGGTGGCCTGACTAAGATTAATTGCCCCTGGTGGATCCTAGCCCACCTCATGCTTAGTGTTTTTGGGAGAGGCACAAGATCCACCAGTACCCTGGTCAAGATAAAGATCTTGCATTGCATTGTACTTAATAAAAGTAAGTAAGAGTTCTACAGTACTATATAGAAAATGTTAAATTCAGTTTGATTGTTTTGAATAAAACACATCTGTGCCACATGAAGAAAACAGTCATATGGGCTACTTGCCCTGAAGTGTGAATGCAGCCTTAGAGTTATTTTTATAGTTGCTTGATGTGGCCTTGAGTGCTGTCATTCAAATGAATTTGCTATTGTGCAAATAGCAGCACTGGAGAGAACCTTGTTCTTACGTCATTGCCATTGCTGTGTCAGGAGGCCATATCTTAGAGGCCATATCTGTAGCATTTTTTAACCTTGCTCCTCCTCCATCCATTTCTGTAGGGTCTATATTTTTACCAGTCATGCTACTGTAAATTTCGCTGGAAATTCCATATTAGTTGTACAGTCATTTTCAGAACGTGTATTGTGTTTATATAAATAACCATATTATCGTTGTTCAAAATATAGTGGATTTTCCAATATCATAAAATGGATTTTCAGTACTTTTTAGGTCCAACTGCATTTTTGTTGAAGTGAGATTACCTGATTTCCTTCCTCTTTCTTTAGGTTTCAGGCCTGTCTCTACTTTGCTGCAGTTTTCCAAGCCATTTCTTGTGGAATTCACTACCTGGCCTCTGTTTTCTTAGTGGACACACCAAAGTTTCTTTGCAATGCTCCATTGAACATCACCAATGTCCTCTACAAGAACCACTCAGCAAACTCACTGGAGGAGATCTGGCCATTTTACACTCCTGGACACGGGCCAGTGGTGGTCCGGACAGTTAACGGAGAGCAGTGGGAACTTGGACCGTGTCGCAAAATGCTGCGCCACTTTACCCAAGACTTTCAGTATGAGTTTGTTGGCAATAAATCTGTGGAGTCATGCAGGGGATATGTGTTTGATCATAGCCAGGTAGAGCAGAGCATTGTCACAGAATGGGACCTGGTGTGTGAGAAGGAATGGCTTGCCAAGATTACACAGCCCACCTTTATGATGGGAGTCTTGATCGGGGCACTGCTGTTTGGAGACATGGCTGATAGGTACGCACAAATATGTCCATTCATATAAACATATATCTGTGGTGTTTCAGGTAATAATTATTAAACAAATACTACATACACTACGTTTTGGGTGATGGCAATACAATTGGTAGCATCGCCACCTGACAGCTCCAGGAACCATGATTCAAACCTCTTGTTACCAACTAGAGTAGGTGCATTGCACCGAGAGTGTGTATGTTTCATCCAGGGTGTATATCCAATATTCCGAGAATACAATGTAATGTTGTCAGCAGGGTCATTATGTGCAGGATATAATACCATAATATAACATAAGTCTCTTCTTTCTTCATCTTTCTCCAGAATCGGCAGACGCCCCATTCTGATGGCTACGAGTGTGTGCCAGTTTGTATTTGGCATCACTGTGGCATTTACAGGAAACTATTACATTTTCATATTGATGCGCTTTCTGCTTGCTATGGTAAGATTCTTACAGTGCTAATCAAAAATGTGGAAATGCTTAGTCTTTTATCGTATATGAGACGTGTTTGGGGGGACACTTGGGCTCATTGTCTTGTTGTACGGTGAAGTCGGTTTTAATTAGCCGCACCGCAGACTGAATTGCATGCTGTCTTCTGAATTGCATGGTAGACATGTTGGTTCAGTATTCCAACCTTCTCTGCTTTAAAACAACCCCAAGCCATTAAGAGTCAAGAGTCCAAAAGCTTTAATGGTCATTTCAACCATATATAGCTGACGCAGTACACAGTGAAGTGCGACAACGTTCCTCCAGAACCCAGAAGCGCTAAGGATTAGTAAGTGTCCTCGCCACATCCTGGTGCAAACAGTGTAAGACAAGACAGTGCAAAAGACAATACAAAACAGTGGATACAGGAGTGCACGTGTAAAAAAGCCTGATGGCTTGAGGAGAAAAACTGTTGCACAGTCTGGTTCTGCTTCGGAACCTCTTTCCTGATGGTAGAAGAGAGTGTGTGAGGGGTGTGTGGGGTCGTCCACAATGTTGTCGGCTTTGCGTATGCAGCGTGTGGTGTAAATGTCCGTGATAGAGTGGAGAGAGACGGCGATGATCTTCTCAGCTGTCCTCACAATCCTCTGTAGGGTCTTGCGATTCGAGACGGTCCCTCTATAGAACATAGTTAGAATGGGGGGAGGGAGATGAGCTTTCCTCAGCCTTCTCAATGAGTAGAGGCTCAGTGCTCAGTGTGGTGGTGCCGGAGATGCGGTTCCCGATCCGGACTGACTGAGGTCCCGCAGTCAGGATGTCCAGGATCCAGCCATTAACCTATTAAGCTTCCACCTTCATGTTTGACTGTGGGGGTGAAGCAGTATGCTAACATCTTCTCTCCTGTACTCCATCATCAAGTTTTTCTAGAGCCAGAAATGTCACATTTGGACTCAATATTGTTAAAAAAAATACGTTTTTGAGTCATCCACTGTTCAGTTTTCTTTTTTTTTGCCTTTTGCCTGATGCACAAAAGAAACACGCATGTCTCAAAAATCACCAAATACTAGACCATGTTTTTCCTTGAAGTGAAAGTACAAACAATATCACTTTAAAGGCCAATATTCAAATCTTTTTCTTATTGGAAAAAAGCCCATTTTCTGTATCCTTATCTAAAATTGAAAAACATGGAAGCGTCTGATAGCAGTCAGTGCAGCCAGAACTGTTAAGACAAAAAACATGCTGTGCTTCACCACAAAACCCCAGGACAAGACCTATAGTAAAACTAGAAGAGCTAGAATAAGTACAGCCTAAATATCCATGAAATTACTGACAAAACATTAAACACGGATTTGGATTGTAATTAACATCAACAGTCTACTAGCATGGTTCAGGGCCTCAGGGTGCATTTAATTGCTTTTCCTGCTCATCTTAAAAATAATGGAACTGTAATGATGGACATTCGGCGTCACCCAGATGAGGATGGGTTCCTTTTTGAGTCTGGTTCTTCTCAAGCTTTCTTCCTTATGCAGTCTCAGCGAGTTTTTCCTCATGCCACATTCAAATCTGGCTCAGTCATTAGGGATAAACTTACAATTATATGGAACTTATACTTTTATAAACACTTTATCTCTATAAAGCTGCTTTGAGACAATGTCCATTGTTAAAAGTGCTCTACAAATAATTTTTTTTTAATTAAATTAAATTGAACAAAGAAGACATGGATGTTTGCTTCCTGTCTATTAGAATTAACAGGTGCAGTAAATGCTACTAGAAGAGCAACACTGCATTAAGGTTCATCTTCATGCTAGATTTCTGAATGCAAACACAAGCGCTCTCATAACAAGTAACCTAACTACCTATATACTGTTATCTACATGTGTAATTGTTGTGTTAACTATGAAACAGCTTTACAGATGTTATCCGAACAGCAGAGGTGTAATGTGTACCTGAAAATCATACTTGAATAATAGTATGCAAAACTGCTAAGTATCTGAAGATCTGATTAAAACAGCGTATTGAATAATGACCATAGGCATAAACCAACAACCTCTTCAACATGCCAGAATGAAAGATTAAATAAATTGGTCAAAAAAATAGTAAAAAGTAGTAAAGCAATCTGTCGAAAAATGATTTTTAATTAACAAATACATTTGTAGTATTATGTCCCAAAGCAGATGAAGAATAATTTGTATTCAATGGACAAATCAAATTAATGTAAATAATTTTAGATAAAGTAAAACCACATTTTGAGAACTGACTGTGATTTGATGCAGCTCTCTGTCTCAAAGAGGACAATATTTTTATTCAACTTTAAAAAATGTATTTGAGTATTATTTTTGACTGAAAATGAGGCCATCAGTGCTAAAAAAATCAGGCAGCAGATGTGTTTAGGGGAGTGTTGAACCTTAACGACGTCCCCAACAGAGGTGCAAAATGTAATTGGTAACATTCATTGTCAATGAAAATATAGTGAAGTAAAAAGTAAATGTATTGCATTATTTGAGTTGAGTAGAAAGTAATTGTTGCTTAAATCTTTGATTCTCAGTAAAACTAGAATGTAGCCAAAAAAATTACTTAAAAACAGTAATGAAGTACATTTGCTCAAATACTTTATATCACTTCTGAACAGCACCTGAATGAACCTGAATATCTATAATGATCTAAACCAATTTTGATTGAGATTCAATTATGTTATCAACCCAATATTCACTTCAGTTTTATGACTGGTTCATTGAGCAACATAAAAATTCCACATTCTGGATTTGTTAAGCCATTTCTTTTGATGATTGTGTGTGAATGCTGTCACTAGGCATGTTCTGTATATGTGCATGCATTGTTCACTTCATTATCTGGATAGTTTTAGTTCTATTTACCTCTACAGAGTCATCATTTTTCTCAAACATCGCTACTATTAAACTCAATATCACTCCAATGGAGTTTTGAACTGAAGTCTACATGCAAACAGTTTCACCAAAATCAAAAAAAGATTGTTTTACTTATGTACTTTATCACATTTAAAGATTTTCCATTGTCATCATCTTTCCCACTCCTATTTCCCCCTCTGTTGGCAGGTGTCAAGCGGATATCTTGTCGTGGTGTTTGTGTACGTTACCGAGTTCACAGGCAGCAAAGTTCGGACGTGGACATCCATGCACGTGCATGCAGCATTCGCGATCGGCGTAATGGTAGTAGCCCTGGTGGGTTACCTCGTCCGAGTCTGGTGGCTTTACCAGATCATCCTAACCCTCAGCACCTCACCTTTTCTGCTGTATTGCTGGACGTTTCCCGAGACACCATTCTTTCTGATGGCCAAAGGACGACACCAGGAAATGCAGGAGCTCCTGAATACCATGGCTCAATGGAACGGAGTGGAGCCCCGACTGAAGGTACTGATACAGCTGCATAATTCCCTTAAACTCTAATTAATATCTGCATATAAACCCCAGACCTCAGTCTGTGTGTGTTTGTGCAATGCCGAGTAGTTGTTTGACATCTTAGTGTTTGTTAAAGCCTCATGCTCCCAGTATAAAATTAACCTAAACTCCTTTGCAGAGTAGATGCATTGTCACATATACATTATACCACACTGACAAATTCTTTCTTCACATATCTCAGCAATGTTAGGAAAGCTGGGGTCAGACCGCAGGTCAGCATTATACAGCACCCTGGAGCACAAAGGGTTAAGGGTATTGCTCAAGGGCCCCAAGTGTGGCAGCTTGGTGATACTGGGGCTCGAACCCCTAAACTTCCGATCAGTAACTCCTCTCTTCACATGGTAACTTAATCAGCTGTGAGATCAGCTGGTAAATTATATGAATATGAGGATGTTGCCTCACTGGATCACTCAAAGCTAAAAGTGATAACAGTGAGGTAAACCTCTTGAAGTAGAGCCAGCACTATCACTTTACCACAGACTGGTGGCAGTATTCAGTGCCCTCTGAGTCTGACAGATGTTTTTTCACTTGTTTACTAGATAGCGTGAATGTTTTTATTCTGACATCTAGGGTTCCTGTTTATGGACTTACTTACTAAAATGATCGATTTTAGATATATATTATTTATTATAATTATTATATATTATTATCATATACTATATTTTTGATTTGTGATAAAAGAGTATCTGCAAGAATGAAAGGGAGAGTTTATAGTACTGTGGTGAGACCTGAGATGTTGTATGGTTTAGAGACAGTGGCATTGAGTAAAAGACAGGAGGTGGAGCTGGAGGTAGCAGAGCTGAAGATGTTGAGATGTTTGTTGGGAGTGACGACGATGGACAGGATTAGAAATGAGTTTATTAGAGGGACAGCGCATGTAGGATGTTTTGGAGACAAGGTGAGGGAGGCGAGATTGAGATGGTTTGGACATGTGCAGAGGAGGGACATGGGGTATATCAGTAGAAGAATGAGGACTGAGGATGGAGCCACCAGGAAGGAGGAAAAGAGGAAGACCAAGGAGGAGGTTTATGGATGTGGTGAGGGAAGACATGCAGGGAGTTGGTGTGAAAGAGGCAGATGTAGAGGACAGGGTGGGGTATGGAGACGGATGATCCGCTGTGGCGCCCCCTAATGGAAGAAGCCAAGAGAAGAAGAGGAAGATTATATACTATATTTTTATTATTTAGAAAGTGACCAATAATTTGTGACCTATATTTGATACGTAGATCGATTTCTCCTCACTAAACTGTCTCTCGACTACGTTGTCTCATCACCGCAGCTGCTACGTGAATGACGTATAACAACACTACGGAGAAGGAGGCGTGTCAATACAAAGACAACACAAGACAGTGGGGGACAAATTCACAAAACACAAAATAGCACTGACCAGTAAACCTACTGTGTTGAGAAGCCTGATGGCTTGAGGAGAAAAACCTTTGCACAGTCTGGATGTGACGGCCCGAATGCTTGAAGAGTGAAGAGTGTTTGGCTTTGTAAATACAGCATGTGGTGTAAATGTCCGTGATAGAGGAGAGAGAGACTCCACTGATCTTCTCGGCCGTATTCACAATCCTCTGTAGGGTCTTGTGATCTGAGACGGTACAGTTCCCAAAACCAGGCAGTGATGCTGCTGCTCAGGATGATCTTGATGGTCTCTCTGTAGAACATAATTAGGATGGGGGAGGGAGATGAGCTTTCCTCAGCCTTCTCAGGAAGTAGAAGGTGCTGCGGGGGAGATCCTTTGATGCTCAGTGGCGATTGGCCCATCTGTGCTCTCCTAAAGTCAATAACCATCTGTTTAGTTGCATCGTATCGTTGGCTCAGTTATGCCGCATCCTTAGTTATTAATGTGCACACCCCTAATACATTTACATATACAATGAATACACTGTTATATGCCGAAATAAATGTCCAGTAAGTATATAGAACATACAGAGTGGAGCAAAACTGCAGGATGATTAAAGCATCAGTGAGCTATCAGTGTCCTAGCAATGTAGAGTAGAGTTCAGTAGGGTGATGGTGGATTGGAAAATGGCCCTGAACCTGCTGGTGCATATGTTCCTGTATTTCCTTCATGATGCATTCTCCCTGTGTTGCAGGTGTTAGAGCTAATAGAGGAAAATGCACTTTTGAAGGACAGGCAGCAAAATGACAGCAAGCTGACGGAACCAGAGAAGAAGCTGAGCATCCTGAACATGTTTGGTAGCTGGAAGATGGCAGGACGCAGCGCCACATGTTGGGCAATCTGGTTCATCGGCTCGCTGGGTTACTATGTGTTCAGTCTGGGCTCTGTCAACCTGGGAGGAAACCAGTACATCAACCTCTTCGTGGCTGGTAATTTGTGTGTGTGTCTGTGTGTGTGTGTGTGTGCGTGTGGCATATAGGAATGTACTTACTCGTATATGCATTTTACAGTAGGATTTTATATATTTTTATTTATATACTAAAATGAATTTATTCGAACATTTATTTTTATATAAAGGAAATACAATTCATGTGAGTTAGAAAACAACAAGAGCAAAGGGAGAGACACAGATTTTATATTTTAAGCTTCTCAAACTAACATTTGTGTGATTGTTCAATAAAATGAACAATATATTTCTTTCCCAAACGCAACACAAAGTTAGAGAGACACGACTGTTTCGGAGGTCTTTGAATGCGGTTGCATGAAATTTTCCCTTCACTTGAACTAGGAGACCCAAATCTGTTCCAGCATTATAATACCCCTGAATGAATATGAATATGTTCTTTATAAGTTTAAGTTTGTCCCTGATGGCATAAGGAAAAAACCTTGAGAGGAACCAGACTCAAGAGGGAACCCATCCTCATCTGGGTTCCCCCGAATGTCTATTCATTACAGATAAACGATGTTGCGGGGTACAGTGATGATGATCAGAGCAAACTGTAGTCCTGAGTCAGTGTAGCAGACTGTTGACATTAACTACAGTCCAAATCCATCCTCAAAGCTCCTGTTCTTACTTCAGAATTTCATTGAACCACCCAAGGCGTTGATGAGAAACCGTCCCCAGCTGCACAGAGTGGCCCCCAGTCGAAGAGAACACTATCCAGAGGCAGACCTGAACAAAGTGGGAAGATCTGCAGAGGGATGAGGGGCAGGAACAGTGGTCACTAGAACCTCAGGAGCATGATTAACTCAGCTGAGAGAGAGAGAGAGAGAGAGAGAGAGAGAGAGAGAGAGAGAGAGAGAGAGTTGGGGACTCCGGCAAGACTCGCTATGGCAGCATACCTACAAGGGAGAACCAGAAGTTAATGAGGGCTCATGACCAACATGAGCGATCTCTGGGATAAGAGACGACCCACCACACCACCGTCAACAAACATGGTGTGAGAGTGAGGGGACGACAGCATACAAATATCCCAGTTCACCAAACACTCCATATCCATGATCCCTCCAGATCCCCTCCTTTACCTAAGAAAAATCTCCTGATAAAAGACTTGAACACTGAGACTGTGTCTGAGTCCCGAACACTGATTGGAAGGCTATGCTTGACATGACAAGATATGCTTTACATAGTTTGGAGTGGAAGATCTCCTGCTATAGAGCTCTGACCTCAACCCTATTGAACACCTTTGGGATGAATTCAAACACTGACTGCTGACTCCTCACTTCCTCACATTCATCAGCACCTGACATTACTAACACCCTTGTAAGTGAATGAGCACAAATCTCCACAAGCACCCTCCAACATCTTTTGGAACATCTTCCCAGAAGAGTGAATGTTATTATAAGTGCAAATGGGGACTAAATATGGAATGGGATGTTTAAAAGGCATATAGGAACCTTATGCTCAGGTCTCCACAAACTTTAGTCCTTTCAGTGTATCTCAATTCTCAAAATGACAAAGTTTCATTCATTTTTTGCAACTCGCAGGTAGAATGTATTATAAATGCATCCATAATCAAATGTTAGTGTTTCTATAGTAACAGCTAATTCCCAGGGGTTTGTGTTTGACAGACGCTGCATAAGACTAATAAAAAATGAATGTTTGCGCTTTTAATTACTGAGTCACTGCACAGAGCACTTTACACTTTCCAGTTTCTGGGTAACATGACAAGCTGTGCTTCTCTACAGGGAAGGAAAGTTAGTATAGGTTCTATAAATAATGTACTGGGTCCGTGATTCAACGACTGTGATTTATTTATTATAGATACGTATCAGCTGACGCCGGAGATTGAAATTGATACACATTGTTTTTCTCCCATAGGCTGAATAACTTCATAGTCCCTAAAAGTGAACAATCTAAGAACCTTGAGAATCCCTGCATTCAAATCAGTAACAAAGTACATGTATTCTAGTTGCTCAACTGTCTTAGGTCTTCCTTGTCTCGTCTTCCTCTTTATGATGCGCCAAATGTTTTCTATGGGTAAAAGATCTGGACTGCAGGCTGGCCATTTCAGTACCCGGATCCTTCTTCTACACAACTATGATGTTGTAATTGATGCAGTATGTAGTCTGGCATTGTCATGTTGGAAAATGCAACAACTTCCTCCAGCTGTTCCTTATATGTACATTCAACTTTTCCGGCCTCTTATTGCTACCTGTCCCAACTTTTTTGGAATGTGTAACTCTCATGAAATCCAAAATGAGCCAATATTTGGAATAACATTTCAAAATGTCTCCCTTTCAACATTTGATATGTTATCTATATTCTATTGTGAATAAAATATACGTTTATGAGATTCGTAAATTATTGCATTGCTTTTTTATTCACAATTTGTACAGTGTCCCAACTTTTTTGGAATCGGGTTTATAGCTCTACATGGATTGTGTACTTTGTTCACCATTGATTAAAACTGACACTGGTGTTTGGCAGGTGCTGTTGAACTGCCATCCTATTTAATTGGCTGCTATGCAATGGACCGGGTCGGGAGGAAGATGACATGTGCTCCATCGCTGATGCTGAGTGGAGTTGCCTGTATGCTCATCATTGCAGTGCCTCAGGTACAGATATTTCAATTACTAAAAACAGAGTAGAGGAAATAATGGTTTAAGAGTTTTGGATAGTTGTGTGAAACATAGGTGAATGAACAACTCAAGTTTCATTTACCTGTACACGTATGAGTTGTACCACACAATCATCAGGTGAGGGTTATGAAAAGTCTCTTTTTGTTATTGTTCACAAACAAAATCATCAAAATGTTTAGTTGTGTTGTCAGTATGATGCTGCACAGTTACAGTATTGCTTGATATTAACTATGGTTTGAATCACATTGACTAAAAATGCACAAAATTTGACTACCTTCTGTTTGGCATCTATAAATTTCTGCAGCACAAATTCATTTATTTGATTGAATATTTGATTAATATCGATTGCAAGAGACCAGACAGGATTCACACTTTTACTGTACTGTAAATGTTTGTTTGTTTCTTTAGTTGTTCATCCATTTTTAGAATTTATAATCCTGAGTTTTGCTCTGTCTGTATTCACTCTCCAATTGAAGGTTCACAAGATTCACCTTTGACCTGTTTTAGAGAACTAGTTGATTATTGGTTGATCTGATGTCGTACACTCGCCTTCATTAGTGACATTCAAGAAATTCATCAATTCAACACATTTACAAAATAAAAAGTTTAATAGAAATTTACACTTGACAGAATCTGACAACTGGTTTAACCATTTTGCATTCAATGACATAAATGAACTGATGCTGAGATGTTTTGTGGGTTAAAACTATTCAGGTGAAACCAGTATAATATATTTTGATCAACATAAACATAAACAACTGATCATGTAGGAAACAGCAGACACTTGTACACAATCGATTTAATTAATGTACAAAAGCATTCGCAGTTTGATCAAAGCAACAATAAATGTTTTTATGATGTGCACACTTTTATACTCTTAGTTGAACAAATGAAGTTTGTTATTTATTATACTGAAGTAAATTATTACTGAAGGTAATTATAGCAAATTTTGCCTCAACAGTAGCTGGTTGTTCTTGGGCGGACAGGCAGGCAGGCAGATTAGATAGCTAGATAGCTAGCTAGCTAGCTAGCTAGATAGATAGATACATACATACATACATACATACATACATACCGTATTTTTCGGACTATAAGCCGCTACTTTTTTCCCACGTTTTGAACCCCGAGGCTTAAACAATGAAGCGGCTAATTTATGGATTTTTCCTGGGTTTTTCCCGGTTTCACAAACTTCAACCTAAAAAACTGAACCCCATAACATTAGACCAACGAAAAAACGCACCTCACCTGTGTTCTGAGCTGCACGGCTTTAGGAGAAAAAACTTCCACCGGTGGTGATTTTTAAACGCATGACGATGCAAAAAGAAATAGTTGTGAAAGGAAGGAGGAAGACAGTGAACAATGACTTTCTTGGTCTGCTACTGTTTAGATACAAGCCGTGGTAGCGCGTTGAGTCTGGGTTAAGGGAGAGCTCGCTAACTCCAGTTGCAACAGAAATCATATAAGCACAGACAGGTTTCCAAAACTCGTGCTTTTTTATTTTTCTTGGCAACAGCATTACGGGTTAGTCAAAGAAACTTAGAAATGAGCATCAGAAAATAATAAGGACATATTCCTCGCTCTTGCACACACGCAGTAATAGTGGAAAAATGCGGCGGCAGGCTTTTCCCAAAATACCGCTCTGCTCTTAAAGGAGCCACAACATATTTCACCCGTTACACCGTGTAACAGACACTGTCTTGAGTACATTAGTTTCAGTGTAGACACTTCAGTGTGGGTGCGGCTTATATATGGGTGCGCTTTATAGTCCGGAAATTACAGTACATACATACATAAATACATAGTACAGGTATACAGCAACAAAATAGACTTTAGCATCTACAGAAAGTACAAATAGTAGCAATCGAATTCAGTTTCCAGCTTAAACACTAGCTGTCAGGTGCAAAAAATGACTCAGTAATATTCCATAAGAAGTACAGATCCCTGATCAAGTGAGTGATTGGAGTGTGTGTATTCAGTGTGTGTCAAAAACATGTTCGGTTAAAACACATTTGTCGGCATCTGTATTGTGGATCAATCTTATAAAATGCTATAGATATACTAAAATGATTTCTATTTTTAATTATAGGTACACTAAAATATTACGATAATTATAAATTGAATTAAAATATTTTTAAGCAGTTTTACCATTACCGCTGCTGTATATATGAATTATTAGACCGTTTTCCATAAACACATTTAACCCAGTGCCTAAAACTTTATATAAACTGTGGGCTACTGCATGTCTGCTGCCGAGTCACACTTATAAATAGACGTGTTTTTGGTGGGTGTATGGTAGCGGATTTGTACATTAGGGGGTGGGGACGGTCGAGTTAAATCTAGTGTTGTGGAGTGTCATGTATCCGTGCTGATGAAAATGTGCACTATAGCACAACTGGTTACTACTTTCAGTCATTGTCAGGTTATGAGTTTGAATATTGAGTACTTAAGGCTATTTAACGATCACTTGGTAAAACTATCTGCAAGTGTGCACAGAATCTGTGCTCTGAAATGTCCTCTTTATTTTGGATACATGCAGAAAACGCACACACACAAAGGTGTAAAACGTCCTTATACTGTAAAATTACGACTTACAGGTCCAGGACAAGCTGTTCTTTAATCATTTGGGGTTCTGAAGCCCATATATTTTCCAGCACATATAACAACTGTGCACATCACATGGTCTCTAAACACTTTATTCTACTCAAGGCCGTGGTAGAACTTCAGTCCTGATTCAGGAATACTCTCGCATAAACTGGGAGTCATTCACGAGTTGTTCTTAACCACTGTGCACTGAAATTCATTTTCTTTTCTTTGTTACTTTTGTCTGTAGGACTTTGAGATTTTGGCTGTCATCTTGAGCATGACGGGGAAGTTTGCCATCGCCATCGCATTTGGCCTCATTTACCTGTACACGTGTGAGCTCTATCCAACAATCATCAGGTGAGGAAAGTTCCTTGTATGTCCAAAGGTATTCAGATATTAGCCCTAGTGAATTTAGCAATAAATGGCACATTTCTGGCACACGTTTTATTGAATTGAATATATTTTTATTTGCTTAGCGCTTTTAAAAAGTGGACTATATCTACATCTAACCTCAGAATAAAAGCAGGTTAGCATAGCACAGAACTTCACATATAGGTTGCCACATATCTAACAATTCTTCTGATAGAACATATCTATCAGTTGCCCTCGTCAAATGTAAATGCGATGTAAAAAAGAAAAAACTAGGACGGGGATGACAAAGTCCCCAAGAACATTTTCTCTATAATCTAGACAATATTAAGTTCCAGATGCCCAGGACCAGCATGCGCAATGCCAGTTGAAAACTTGAGCAATGTAGGAATGTTAAAAAGTTAAAGAGAACCCCTGGTCTTGTTGTAAAGCTTCATAAACTCATGAATTGACCTTTCCTGCCATATGTGGTTCTTCTCCAAACTGTTATCACAAAGCTGGAGACACATAATTGTACATTGTGCTCAGTTGAATAATGTGGAAACCCAAACCTTTTGTTTGTCCCTGTGTACAAAGTGAGCTCCATAGTTTACATATTTTGGAGAGGAAGATCTTGAGTGGCCTGCTATAGAGCTCTAAATTCAACCCAACCAAACACCTTTGGGATAGTATCTGACATTACTAACACTCTTGTGGCTGATGAACACAAATATCCACAAACACACTCCAAAATCTAGTGGAACATCTTCCCAGGAGGGTGGAGCGAAATATAAGAGCAAATTTGGACTAAATATGAAATACAATGCTCAATATATACACACACACACACACACACACACACACACACACACACACACACACACACACATATATATTTATGTGATTATAAATACAAAAGGAGTATTTATGTGTCTGCAGGTCACTTGCAGTTGGAAGTGGTAGTATGTCATGTCGTATTGGAAGTGTGGTGGCTCCATTCTGTGTTTACCTTGCAGATGTCTGGACCTACCTGCCTCAGGTAAACACAAGGCTGACCTGTTACCAATTATCATCTATCTATCTATCTATCTATCTATCTATCTATCTATCTATCTATCTATCTATCTATCTATCTATCTATCTATGTATCTATCTATCTATCTATCTATCTGGCTGGCTGTCTGGCTGGCTGTCTGGCTGGCTGGCTGGCTGGCTGGCTGGCTAATATCAAAAATCCTATTTGTTAGAAATAGCAAAATTAAAGACCGAATAAACTGATGTTTTTTGGTTAAAAAACTTTTTACGTCACATTTGTTTCTATTCTTCTGCCATGTAGCTCATCGTGGGTATCCTGTCTTTCATTATTGGAGTTTTGTGCCTCTTCCTGCCAGAGACACTGGGGGAACCACTCACCTCCACATTGGAGGATGCAGAAGCTCTGGGCACAAAGACAAGCAAGAAAACAACAAGCGAGAATGACATACACATGAACCCGGCTGACAACAAAGCCTGAGTCAGAAGAGGCAGAATGAATCTCTACAGCTTGTGATCACTTGCTGCACAATTCTTCATAACTCCATATAGACTTGGGGATTTTTTTTTTAGCAATAGATGACAAAAACGCATCAAAAGCATCAACGGTGGTAACAAAAGTATAAATGGAGGACTTGTTGACTGGAGTGTGAAGCACGTTAATGCTTCATGTTCTGAAGTTTAAACTTCAAGACTGGTCTGTCATGAAGAATCTGATATTTTTGTCATTTTTTATGGGTCCAGGTTCTTTTTTCCGTTCTTCTTTGTCTTCAGTACTAAAAGAAACAGGTGGCCAAGGATGTAAGAAAACTGTAATCTGTAGAGTTCGGTAAGATGATCTGCTGCTCAGTTTTATTTAGTTTTTTTTTACAATTGAACAACGTGTGTTTTTGTTGTATTTATTGTAGGTGCTACAAGAGAAAGTGGGAAGTAACCCCATTGTTTAAGATACAAGTGAAGTGTATAACGTATATTTTATATTAGACTACGCACAACACTGTTCCAGTTTCATACACTGGAGCTGAAAAGTCTACAGTCAACTGACCGTGTGAGAGATGAGTGATATTTTGTAAAGTCATGTATTTATGTGACTAAGACTGTACGTGAAATAGGTTTTTTATTTTGAATGTGTATAGAGTGCAATCAAATAAGCGATTTCTTTCTGCAAACAAACTTAACTTCACTGCCTTGCACATGCCCTGGATGGACCAAAGAGTCTGTGACTGGACTAAGGTGCATAAAGGTTTGCACATCCTTCAGTTTTCATACCAGCCGTTGTTTAAAGAATATCACTGGCATTTTTGTTCAATTTAAACACCATGTAGTATTGATGCACATGTATTTTAGTACTGCTGGCTTTTCCAGGTGTTTCCTCGATACAATGATATAATTACAGGAATTGTAGGATTGTTTATTGTTTGTCTTTTATTATATGGTTATGTAATATGACAACGGTGATACATTTAGCTAGGAAATGCTATACAAGGATGAGAAAACAGGGTTATTTCACTGCTCTTGCTCAGGCCTGCTCACAGCTTTGCTGATAGAGGGAATGTGTGCTTGTCTTTGTGGTATCAATGCAGATGCAATGGCAATAGTAGTAGTGTTAATAGCATGGGGAAGTGGTTGCTCAAGTAGTTAAGGCTCTGGATTACTGATCAGAAGGTCGGGGTTCAAGGCCCAGAATTGCAAAGCTGCTGCTCTTGGGCCCTTGAGTAAGGCCCTAAACCCTCTGTACTCAAAGGGTGCTATATCATGGCTGACCACAGCTTCCTAACATCACTGGGATCAGCCAAGACATAATTGCACTGTACTTATTTTCTTACCTGCTCCAATTTAAATGAGCGTGACTATTGCTTATAATATAACAATTGTACAGGTTGCATGATTTTTTCCCCCTTCAATTGAACTAGGAGACCCAAGCATGTGCACCTGGGCCCCTGTGCCCTATGTGGAAGATCTCGAGTGGCCTGCTATAGAACTCAAACCCTACTCTACACCTTAGCGATGAATTGGAAAGCCACTCTCCTCACTTTACACACATACATAATCTTAAAATCATATATTCTCAATGATAAAAATCAGCACAATTTATTTTTCCATATACTGTTTATGTCTCTGTGGTTGCCAGATATCTTCACTACTGTATCTGGACCACATGTTTAAGTTACTCTGTGACCAGAAAGCTTTGAGCTGTTTTTGGTCCCTTTTTTCTTATTTCAGCGTAATTTGAACATCCAGCATGATCTGTCTAACATTTTAGTGCCAGACTCCATGTTGGCAGCTAACATATGATGACACACAGCATCCAAATATTTGTTTTCTTTCCTTTTAGATATATCTTTTAGTTTTAGTCATTAAAGAGTACTTTGTTGTGATTGGAACACTTTTTATGGAAGTCCTCCAGTATTAGAAGCCACAGCTATTTGTGTGTATACTCAAGATTATGGAATCTTAATTATACACACCAAACTGGAAGCTGTTATACTAGCCAGTTTGAGGACAGAAGTACTCCTTAATGGAATTTAACCACTAAAAAAGCCAACCTTTTTTGGAAACTCGTTTTTTTCCTGGGTCAATAACATCATTGGTATCTGAAATTTCGCCTGTTAAGTACTCCTAGCTTTGTACTGATTCCCCTTGAAATCCCAAGGAAGCCATCTTGCTTTCTGAGCAGTTTTTCATGTCCTTGTGGTAAATAGAGCATTCATTTAATAACCTGCCCAACAACATTTCCACAGCTGTCTCCTGGCTGTCTACCAGAACTGACCTAATTCTCTTCACATACTCAAGGAATCCCTTTCCAAGCCATTTGGGCAACAAAGTAACATTTTCCAAACAGGTCTGAAAGTCTGAATGTGTGGCTGAATGTTGATTTGTAGCTCTCAGGATATTTCTAAAAAATGTAAGATCCCTGCTGCTTGCCTGGTGGATCTTGTAAAATTGCACGAGTTTGATTGGCTGATTGCTGATAGCTGTGCGACAGAATAGCAAAACTATACAAATGGCTACTGAGCACAACAAATCATGAAAACGTCCTGACAGCTTGATCGCACCATTTACAAATCAGGTTTAAGCTGTTATTAGCTCTTCATTTGGGAAAACAGCATGTGGTTACTACCCTGAGGTTAAACAATGGTTTAAACAATCAAGATACAATGTTAAATGCTAAAATGAACCACATCAAAGCTTTAAAACTATACATCTAAAATCTTGAGGATTCATAATCTAAGCACTTACATCCATTGTCTTTAGAATTATAAAAGGTGGACTGGAAGCAATAAAAGTGTTGAAGGATACTAATTTCCAGACTAAATGCCAGAGGTAATGACGAAAGCCATCATATCAGAATTCACATATGCATAGGAGAGAATGCGGATCAAGTCTTGTCTCTAATAGGTCAATAGTCGGGGGCAAATTTTTTATGGCAAGTATTCTCTTGCTTGGTTGGAATGAAATCTTGGAGCCGCACAAGCCCATTTTGGATAAGACTGAAGACCCATGATTGTTGGTGCACCATTCGGCAGAACAAATGTCCTGATTGCTAAGCACCTGTCTGAGTCAGTAGTACTGACAAGAACATGTGCTGTAAAGTATAGACCCAAGGAACATTTCTGTAGTCAAGCATAAGCAAGAAGACTTTATAAGATTTTATGGAAAAACCCCAAACAGTAAATGAAAGATGTAGAACTGAGACAAAAAAAAATTCAGTGTGTAGCCTATGCTCTGGGCAAATGCAATTATACAATAGAGGCACTGTGCAAGCCTGTGCCAGGGTATTGGCTAATTCTCAGGGAGGTGTGTCAGATTATTTGGAACATCATCATGCAGAGTAGAAATTGATCTGTTTGTGAAGAGATAGACTGCTCCGTGTTTAGTTCGGTTCACGGTCAGGGCAGAGACTAAGGTGTTTTGGAAGGACGCATTGATGTACCACTGGCTAGCATGCGTGTACATAGCAGTACTGCCTGGGCACCAGGAACAGATTTTTTTTTTGTTGGGTGTGAAAGTTTTTACAGTAAATCTGCCAAACATTTTCAAAGGCCAAACAGTTATGCATTAGTAAAGGTGTTGTCATTCACAAATGCAAAGAAGAAGGTATGCGTGAACATGATCCAGTAACGCTGCCAATCTCTCTGGGTCAAAGGTCATTTAAAACGTACCGAGTAATAGTGGATTCTTACGTTTTTTTTGGAGACCATAGACACCACATTCTCCAGAGTTAAGAGCAAAGTTACCATCTGGCTTGTTATCAATGCTTAGATCATAAAGCTCTGCTCTGATAGTATGGAAGTGCATATTAGTGCCTGTGGAATGGACAGCTTGCACATATGGAAAGGCTCCATTAATGCTGGGCAGTTTATACCGGTTTTAGAGCAAAAATGCTTCTATTTAGAAAAGGTTTTTCTAGGGAAGGCCTTGTATATTTGAGCAACACAATTCTAATTGCATTAATTGCAATATCATGACTTCATAGTTTAGTGTATCATGAAAAAAAAAAATACAACAAAGGACACCCAGAACTGTTGAGCAGACAGAATCCTGTATAAGACACATATGGGACAACATTCCTCTCCCAAAATCCAGAACTGGTCTCCTCAGTTTCCAGATGTATGGACAGAGGACGTGCTGCTACACCGTGGTAACATGGCCCTGCTTTAACTTTTTTGAGATGTGTTGCAGCCAAATTTAAAATGACCTTTTATCCACTTAAAATTGTATATATACTCAGTTTAGATATTTGTATTTTATTTTCTACTGTGAATAAAATGTTTATCAGATTCATAAATTATTGTATTCTGTATTAATTCACATTTTACACACTGTCCCAGCTTTTTTTGATCTGGGGTTGTATTTCTAGAGTCCCTGGTTCAACTCATGTTACTGTCTGTGAGGGGGTTTTGCATCTTCTCACCATGGTCACATGGGCAGGGACAGCCAGTAATTATGATACATGTATTTCAAATATAAAATAGGATCTTGTATTTGATAGGGTTGATGAAAATGGCTTCCTAATTTTTTACCAAAATACTTTTAGTGTTTTGTAATTTCGTAGTTTTAAAGTACTGTGTAGTTCTTAGTTTAAGAAGTTCTACCTGATGACATCATAAAAATGCGGCCTCTTATTGGGTGCATACTTAGTAGTTTGCACAGGCTTGTTGAGATCGAAACAGAAAATTGATCCATATGGAAGAAGTTGGTGAAGGAAAGGAACTTGCAGGCTGCCAGCTTTCAAAAAGGTGTCAATATTGATTGATAAATAAATATTAGATTCCCGAATATTGTACTCTAAATGAAGTAGATGTTTAGTTGAATCATGATTGTGCAAAATATTGCATGAATGACTGCATAACACATTATATATGATTATACTAATGATTAACAATCATTGAATCATTTGAATGCAGGTGTCAGCAGTCGTCTCCTGATTAATTACATCTTTGTCATTGAGTCAGTGTTGCTGATGCAAAGTAGCCCTTCGGTACCCCACACAAATGATCTAAATTATAATTATGAGTCATTCGCAAACATCTGTCTTGTTAGCCCTTTCTAAAAGCTTCTCAGATTGAGATGCAGAAGACATCAGCTTCTTCAAGCCTATTACAGATTACAGATCTTTGCCTTTTTAGAAAAAAAGGACAAATTATAGATTTTTGAGCAAACAAAACTCCAATCCAACAAATGAAACAATTTGAATCTTATTGACCTGCACATCGAATAAAACTTCAGGAAAGGAAATAAGACACTAATATTTATTCTTTCATTCATTTCCTATAACCACTTTATCCTGGATATGGAGACAATTCTTTTAACACTGGGTTTAATCTTAAATAATTCACCTCATTGGACTATAAAGACACACTTTGTCGCAATCTGATTGGTTAAAGCAAGAACCTCGATCAACATTACAATGTTGACCTGGCCATGGCAATACGTCATGTGGCAGCTATGAAATGGAAAAAATAGACTTTTAGAAATAATTACATACATTTTCATATACAAAAACATATGAAAAATTAAAGCCCCCCCATGTGTTCCGGAGGACCACTGTATTCACCTGACAAATAAAATTAAATATCGCCTCTTCTGCAAAATAAATACGCTTGCCGTGAAAAATGCAATTGGTAACGATCATTGTCAAATATAGTGAATCTTTAATACTCAGTAAAAACTAGAAAGTAGCCAAACAATTACTGTGTTAAGTACAGTAACGAAGTACATTTACTCAAATACTTTGCACCACTGATGAACAGAATTTGTGATTTGCTAATCAGGGACATAATATATTGCTCCTTTAAAGTTCATGTTCTATACCCACAAGTGGAAACACATACAGTAGTGTATGAAGGCTGATCCACACATGGCTGACAGTTGACCCAGGGACAGACTGACAGCAACCTGAGTCGAGACTATAACCATCAGAGACACATGATTTAAACCTGCTAACACAAACCACAGACCATGATTGGACTAACTGTAAGTATGCGAGCAAGAGAGACGTCTCTGTTACACTACAGAAAGCCTACAGACTAAAATAGAGCACAGTTGCTTGGGCAGCATGAACACAACAGTGTTTATATCCTTGCAGTTCATTTGAGGCATGAGGAGAAACACCGGTTTTTATTGAGTTTTATGTCTTTCATTATTCTATTTACACACTATAAAAGTTAAGAGTTGTGCTCTTAAAAACAATGCCTACAAAAGAACTTTCCTCAAGTGACCACAGAGTTTCATTGTACAACAGCGCCCTCAAATGTTCTTTTGATTAACGTGTAAGATTGAAGCAAACCTCAACAAGCAGATTACCATTTCCTGGAACATACAAACTTGTTATTTAAAAAGTGTACCTAGTGTAATATCATAACGCATTATAACCTAGATTAGCCCGCATGCATATAGATTATGTACGCGCTGAAGTTCTCTCCCTGCATTATTCCTGTTTCCACATAACTGTTTTCACTTCTGTTAAAAAAACCTGATGCTAACTAATCCTACAAATTACGCTTAAATATACACTATATAGAAGAATGAAGATGATTATGAAGATTGTGGTCCTTTAAAGAAGTAGATGCCGACCCCGTAAACATCCCGAACCATCTAGAGACGTACCAGTGCCAAATGGATCCCACTTCATGTGTGGAGTTTGGACACTGGACCTCCTTGAGTGTTTAAAGGCTCTGGCATGGAGAAGCTGGTGTTGGATCTGTGATGATGATGATGATGATTTGCAAATGTTGAGCTGTTTTATGAGTTGCTCAGTAGTTCCCAGTTTTATAACCATAATGACTGTATAAGACTGTAGAAAAAACATTACTCATAATCACACACTCCAGTACTCATGTTAGTTCTCACTCTCCAGTGTTCTGTATTGTTTAAAGGCTATAATCACACTCTTGATGTCACCCAAATGAGGATGGGTTACCCTTTTGAGTCTGGTTCCTCTCAAGGTTTCTTCCTCATAACATCTAAGGGAGTTTTTCCTTGCCACAGTCGCCACGGCTGCTCATTAGGGATAAATACACATCGTTCACCTTCACTGTTAAAATCTGTTGCCATAAAGTTTTAAGCACAAACTTGTAGAGAACGTCTCTTCAATTTAATTGATTTTTACATGTATACAGCTTTAATCAATGGACATTGTCTCAAAGCAGCTTTACACAGGTAAAGCGGTAAGGATTTTCTACACTTGTTCATTATAATTGCACGTTTGAGACATAGTTTGACAAATTTCAAGAAGAACATGGGAGCCCTGACTTCAAATGTCAGTGAACACCTTTGGGCAGTGGTGAACAGTAACGAAGTAATTTGTTTCAGTACTTAAGTAGCTTTTTTTGTGTATCGGTACGTTACTAAAGTGTTTCCATTTGGGAAAAAAATTACCTGAATTTCATTACATTTCTAAATCAAATAATTTACTTAATACTTAACTACATTTTGTGTCGTTCCTTTTTCTTTATGAGGATAAAAACTTAACTGGTCAAACACACATCAAGCCACCAATCAGGTTCGAGCATGCGCTCTGTTTTGAATTTGTTTTGATTGGCGCTTAGTGTATCTACTTATCGCCAACATATAGTTCAGCGTCAGTTCAACGGCAAGCAGAACATTTTGAGAGGAATAAATGATGGAAGAAACTCCAGACTCCAGAACATTAGAGTCTTTTCACATAGACTGAGATGATTAAGCAAAAGTTTGGTGACAAAAATGATAACAGGAACATTAGTCGTAATATATCATAGTACTTTGTATTGTACTCTTAAACCTTGGTGAGTGGGACTTTGAATTTTTCAACAGACGGTTGAGTTTGAATCAAAGTCCTGCCAAGCTACCAAATTCAGATTTTTTTGGGGGGGAAATTATGTCTGCCAAAAGAATACCATTATTAAATGGAAGTTTCCAATGACATTACTTTAAATGGATACATGGTCCTTGCTTTTCTCCGATTCTCTTTGGAGAAATGTGTCATTGATTTACTGTTTAAGTGGCTCCTTGACTATAATTAGCATCTGACTTTTGTTCTTAATCCAAACTGAAATTACCTCAGAATACCTTTTGTAGGTTTCCATACAATATAATATTTATAAATCCAAAATCACATTACCTCCAAGTTTTGCGTTTGAAGTCTGCATTAACGTTGACTCCAACAGATCTCAGCTAACAGAGATGCAACCTCTGACCTTTAGTTTTGCTCAATGGGAAATGGCAAGGCATTTTTAAAGAAATGTATCCTATGATACAAATACAGTGAAGCTCTCAGCTATTATAAACAAAGACAATACAAAAGAAACCCTTCTGACATATAGCTTAAAACTTGGAGACAAGAGAGTTAACATTAAATCAGCTAGTTTAAAAAAAAAGACTTCTCTCATGCTGTGTGAATTTGATGTACAGTGAGTTCAGCTGCTGTATTTTACATTCAAATGTTGATTATAAATCAGCTGTCAATTGGCAAATGGAATTCCACTGGGGTTTTTTTCTGACAGTTGTATGCCACATTTACACAAGAAATACTGAAGTATAAATGAATCACTTTAATACTCCATCCAGTACATGCACGTTTACACCTGACGGGACATACAGTATTATACGACTATACAATATATACAGTTAAAATTAATATAAACTGCTGCAATGGCTTGGGACTACAGTTCAATTCAATTCAATTCATTTTTATTTGTGTAGAGTTTTTAACAATGAACATTGTCTCACTGTTTAAGAAACCTTGAGAGGAACCATACTCAAGAGGGAAACCATCCTCATCTGGGTTGCACCGAATGTCCATTTATTGCAGATAAACGATGTTGCGGGGTACAGTGATGATGATCAGAAGCAAACTGTGGTCCTGAGTCAGTGTAGCAGACTGTTGACGTTAACTACAGTCCAAATCCATCCTCAAAGCTCCTGTTCTTACTCCGGAATTTCATGGAACCACCCAAGGCATTGATGACAAACCATCCCCAGCTGCACAGAGTCGCCTCCAATCAGGCCTGTTTAAGTTGCTATGAACAGTTTTGCTTTCATGCATCCATTAGTGAACAGTTGAAAACCTCAGCAGTGATGGGACTATGATGAATGGACTTTTGGAGTCTGGTTCCTCTCAAGGTTTCATCATATCATCTCAGGGAGTTCTTTTTCCTTACCAATGTCTCACTTATTAGGGATAAATTTGAAAGGCCTAATTTCTAATGCTGAAATTTATATTTGAAATCTATATAATTCTGTAAAGCTCCTTTAGGACAATGTCCATTGTCAAAAGCACTACACATATACATTTCAATTGAACTCAATCAAATCTGTAAGAAGGTTTTCATGTAAAGTGGAATGCATGTTCCAATGCTTCGTTGTTGTCTTTCCTCTGCAAATGAATCTCATTTTAAAATGACAGTCCCAACATTTTATCAAGTAAAAGAATCACTGCAGATTCCCAGATGAAGATTTTGCTTACGAGGCATTTTTTATCATTATTCAATTTCCTTTCATAAAACAGTTCAGTTTTCCAACATGAAAGTCAGTAGGAGTAAGACAGAGTTCATGTGTGTGAATGAGAGGGGGGGCAGTGGAGGGGTGCGGATGCAAGGAGAAGAGATGGAGAAGGTGGAGGAGTTCAGGTACCTAGGGTTTAACAGTGTAAAATAATGGAGAGTGTGTTAGAGAAGTGAAGAAAAGAGTGCAGGCAGGGTGGAGTGGGTGGAGAAGAGTGATAGCAGAGCTGAAGATGTTGAGATTTTCAATGGGAGTGACGATGATGGACAGGATTAGAAATGAGTTTATCAGAGGGACAGCGCATGTAGGACGTTTTGGAGACAAAGTGAGGGAGGAAGGAGGAAAAGAGGAGGGCTAAGGATGTGGTGAAGGAAGACATGCAGGTCGTCGGTTTAAAAGTAGCAGATGTAGAGGACAGAGGAGTATGGAGACGGATGATCCACTGTGGCAACCCCTAATGGGATCAGCCAAACATAATCCAACATTGGGTTGTCCAACATAATGACAACCCAACACAATGACACCTGCATTGCTGAGGAAGCTGAGGGTGAAGGTGAAGATGATAGAGTGGCCAAGTATGTCTCCCCACCTGAACCTTATTGACCAACTGTGGGCATCCTCAAGCGAAAGCTGATGAAGTGCCAAGTGTTTAACATCCAGCAGCTCTGTGATGTCATTATGGAGGAGTGGAAGAGGATCTCAGCAACAACCTGTGCAGTTCTGGTGAATTCCATGTTCAGGAGGATTGAGGCAGTGCTGGATAACAATGGTTTTAAAAAAAAATATTCACACTTTGGACACAGTTTTGACATGTTCACTTAGGGTGGACTTGGAATGTTTGAAAATATTTGCTGTGGTAAAACTCCTGGATTTTTTTTCGCAGCGCCATGTTTTACTGCTCAAAAGTGTCATTCCTGATTCTGGATGATTTCTAGTACATTATGATGTTCGTATAGTAAATATATGAGGACCATTGCAGACAATCCTGAATGCATGAGTCTACATGAGTTGGTTTCATCGTCGGAAGTCTGGGGTATTTCTGTATAATGATGGTCCTGGTAAATAATAATAACAAAAACAATGAAATATCGGTAGGCTTTATTGGTTTGAATGTTTTGTAATATTGCAGAATGATTTGTGCTTTATTTTGTTTTATATTTATTAGGAATCTGTAATAAATGCAGTTAAAAAAAAGGGTTTCCTGAGGTACAACTCGCTAAAACAGAGTATTTATCATACATAAACCTGAACCTAGGTAGTGTTTTACTGGAGAACGCAGGAACATTTTTATAACAAGCACGCATCCTCTTCTCCTCATGTATAGAGGAATGAAACGCACTAAATGTGAAGGCATTTTTAAGGTTTAATGTTTAAAATTTTATCTGAAATCAAACCCAGAGATTGTGAACTTTCTGCTCTCTTCCGAATGTTGGTCTACCATAATAACAACTGCAAATGTCCTTCCGTTCCAAACCCAACAGCGACTCTAAAACCGGGTATAACAAATGACCAAACCACTTTTTTTCTTAAATTTTTCTTTTTTTAAACAAAGCAAAAAGCATTCTTAATAATAAAAAAATGACAAAAGATAAATTCATTTGTACACAGTCTTTTGTCATGTTTTGAATATATTAAATTAGGCCCATCCATGCACTTAAGCTGTCCTGGTGGATTTTTAATTCCCCCGTTAAAAATACGGGTATCACATGATCATGTGTACGTACACACACACACACACAAACACACCACACAATCACACAAACACTCAAGCGCACACACATACAATGTGAGTGCTCTTTGGAATGCTATCTCCACTTGAGTTCTAGGAGATATCAATTCTTTGTGCCAACATTCAAGGCTGCACCAACCAATTGTTGGCATCTTCCAGAGCAGTATCGTCCTCCTCATCTTCATCGTCCTCGTCCAGTGGGTCGTTCGTTCGCAGAGCGAGTTCTCGCAGGAAGTCGGGCTCTCGGGCTGAGCTCGGACGTTTCGACTTGAGGCCGATTTTCTTCTTGGCCAGGTGGAACTGGTCGCGCACAAAGTAGTACAAGTCGTATTCGTACCTCATGCGGCGGTACAGCACCTGTAAGGCATCCAGCGTGGGCATGTGCTTCTTCACTGTGCCTGTCAGGTTACCCACCTTCCAGAAAGCTGTGAAAGGAAGACACGAGGCAGATTACCAAATGGTAATACTAGATGTCTCCCCCATTATGAACAAATCTTGCGCTTGATTCTGTAGACCTGCACCTAATCACTGCTTCTGGAATCATAAACACTGTGATATGTTTATCCCAGAATTTCAATTTATTCTCACACACAATACATGGACAAAGGTTTTGGACACCTGAGAATACGATTGGTTTGTGCTTATGTGTTGAACATCCCATTTGACAATTCGTACCCATTTACTCTTCTAATAACGTCCACTCTCCTGGGAAGATGTTCCTGTAGATTTTGTGGAGATTTGTGCTCATTCAGCCACAAGGGTGTAATTTAAGGCCATTTAAGATCTTCCACGCCTACCCATGTAAAGAATGTCTTCATAGAGCTGTCTTTGTGTACAGGAGAATCGTCATGCTGGAACAGGATTGGGTCTCCTACCTCAAGTAAAGGAAAAATTTCATGCTACTGCATCCAAAGACGTTTTTATACAACTGTGTGCCACATTTTTGTGGGAACAGTTTAGGGAAGAACCACATATGGCTGGAAAAGTCATGGGTCCCATTACAGGTGAAATGAACAACACTGATCATCTGATTACAATGGCACATGTCAAGGGGTTGGATTAGACTGCAAGGGAACGGTCAGTTGGAAGTTGATGTGTCGGAAGCAGGAAATAATATATGACTAATACCGGTCACTTACTTTTTACCTTTTAATTACATCTTAACTGTTTCCCAATATATTAGTGTTTGTTCATATTCAGTGTGCAAAAGGATTTTCTTGGTGTGTACCTGGGCTGTGGTAGATGTTCAGCACGTCGCCGAAGTAGTGAGGTAGCAGTCTCTCGAGCAGGAGCAACACATCCTCCAGCTCCTCCAAAATTCCCACTAGGAGGAAGTTCTCCAGGACGTTCTGTTTTGCCCTTTCTAGTGCCCAAACCCCGGGCTCCCTGTCTCACACACACAGGGCACATCTTTTAATAACAGTTCAGAAGATACTTCGCCCCATAAATCAGATTAGATTCAGGTCAGACTTCAGTCAGCTGGTACTTGGATAAAGAACCAGGAATCTGCATGTGGAATGTAGCTGAAGCTCTTGTTTTTTGACAGGTTGGATGTTGATGGCTTGTATCATGTCACTCAATTTTACATGCCTGTACAACAAGTTTACTATTAGTGAAGATGAAGTTTGTCTGATGGCTCTACCTGCACTGAGGATGCTGACCACAGAAATACGGCACGATGTAGAAAAGGCGAGGATTTGAGCACTCCGGAAAGTTCTCCATGATGCACACGTTAATGTCCTGCACAGAAAGAGAGGGAAGAAGGAAGACAGGTTTGACAGACAGAGTGAGACTATTGAAGATAACAGGGAAACAAACATCATCACAATACAGATTATAAACACACGACATGATGGATGATAAACACATGATGGAGCTTCTGCCATGGTTGAAAAGTAATAATTATCCACAAAAGATGTATAAGAACAAATTTTGTAATACACTGTGTCCAGAAGAGTCTGCAACTCCGTCCATAATCCACTAATGAACTTTATGAAAATGCATAAATAAATGTTTTTGCAAAATGTAGTAATTGCATGTGCTCAGAAGGGGGCGCTGTTATCTATCTCTCTCTCTCTCTCTCTCTCTCTCTCTCTCACACACACACACACACACACACACACACACACACACACACACATTAGCACACACTACTCGAGGAATTCAGAGGAAGTCGTTCATTACAGGGATTGACCCTTTAAGTGAACACAAGACAAACAACACAAACACAATATAATGACTTCCTGTAGGAGTGTTGCTCCATTTTACTGATATGATGTGAAAACGAAAAGCAAAACCATGGAAAAAATTCTCGGCCTGGGAATCCACGAAAATGCGTAGTAAGAACGGGAGCTTTGAGGATGGATTTGGACTGTAGTTAATGTCAACAGTCTGCTACACTGATTAAGGACCACAGTTAGCTCTGATCACCATCAATGTTCCCCACAACATCGTTTATCTGTAATAAATGGACATTTGGTGCAACCCAGATGAGGATGAGGTTCCCTCTTGAATCTGGTTCCTCTCAAGGTTTCTTCTTTATGCATCTCAGGGAGTTTTTTTATTCACAAGAACTAGGAGACCCAAACGTGTTCCAGCCTTAGACAAAGCCAGTCCCGTGGAGATGTGCTTTACATGGGTTGGAGTGGAACATCTCCTGCTATAGAGCTCTGACCTCAACCCTAGTTGAAAATTGGAATGGCACTTCAGGCCTTCTCACCTCAACTACATCAGTACCTGACTTTACTAACACCCTTGTGGCTGAATGAGCACAAATCTCCACAAAAAATCTTCCCAGAAGAATGTAGATTATTATAACAGTAAATGGGAACAAAGTGTGGAAAGGGATGAAAAAGCACATATGAATCTTATGGTCAGGCGTCCACAAACGTGTCCATACTGCGGTCGATACATCGTGTTCTTCAGGAGACGTCTGAGGTTTTCCACAAATGCATCATTCAAAAAAACCTGTTGAAGGATGTGATTATATGTTTCTCTATCTATATCACCCCGTTCCTTCTCTCTTTCTCTCTCTCTCTCTCTCTCTCTCTCTCCCTTAAAAAAGCAAAAATGAATATCTGCCCTTAAAAAAAGTGCTGAATTATGAAATTTAGCTGTAGGAAGATCAACAGACCATGTTTACTTATAACACGTCTTTGACCTTCACTATGTGTCCTTTTAACCTTCATTTTGTGTGTCTCGATAAATGTTTTAAACTCGAGTTTAAAAAAAAAGGGATAGAGTTCATATAAAGTCATAGTGTCAACTTTAACTAATGTGTAAAAAACGGATTAAGTTGAATCAGGGTGCTGAGCCACGCAAAGAATTCGACCCGGTTCTTTTGGACATTGCTGGAACTCAATTCAACTCATAGATTCACAAATATAATGAAATGTAACAAAACTCATAAAAAATATGCGTAACTGAAAATACACCGTAGTAGTACATTTACTCCACTCTATTTAGCTGTAGATCAACTTTTGGAGTTTGTATTTATTTTTTAGTACTTGAGTTTAGAAAACTCCACTAGATCATCAAAATTATGTGATACACCAGAGAAGCAAAAGTCCCGCATTTGTCTCATATAATATGACAGGTCGAGTCTGCTTATGTCTGGGTTATATAGCCCCATAAGCTTATATCCAGTCCAGTGTTTAGTGAATCAATTGGGAAGTGGAAACGTAACGAAAATGGTATCTGGTAGGTGATTAAGATCGGAAGGTTGTGAGTTTAAATCCCAGCACCACCAGATTGCCACAGCTGGGCCCTCATCCCTTAATTTCTCAGTAGTATACAAGATATAATTGTTGTGCGTACGGGCTGAATGCTGTAAATGTAGAATATATACATGGTAAAGGAACGACCTGAGAGTGATCTATCTGTAAGTGCCTATAAACTGTCTGTCGTTGCCTCTGGTTTGGCACTAAAGCACACTGTGGTTTCATGCAATGTGCAAAACTACTCAATTGCCGGCGAAGAAAAGGGCGCACACACACACACACACACACACTTAAACAGCAGGCAGATGTGCTGTATTTGAGCAAAAACTCTATGAAATTCCACACATTTAGCTGCACGTTAAACCGAGCTGAGCAAAGTGTGAGAAAGAAGGCGATATAAAGAACGAAAGTGAAGGACACAGCAACACTGTCAGCTAAAAGGCTACGAGTTCAAATCTAAATATTTGGCGAACGACCCAGAAAAACTCCCTAGGGTCACTGAAACTTCGGCCACTTGACCCTGTACTCAGACTGTACTGTGTCTCATTACGAATCTTTTTTTGTGCATAAGAAATAACAGACACTAAACAGGAAGTGACTCCGACTATAAAGAGGAAATGCTTCAGATAAATGCGTTTCGATAAAAGAATGCTCGTTCAGCATGTAGAATGAGACTCTTGTACTTTTAGCCTGAAGATGAAACCTGTAGTGTTTCGTTAAAGCGTGAAGATTTTGACACTTCGTAGACTCAACATTACAGGTTTTCTTCGTTGCTTTGGAGAATTTCTTGAGTCGTAATTATGTGGTTTTTTTTGTCGCCAATTTAAGGTGCACGAGATTCACCTTTGACCTATTTTAGAGAACTGGTTGATCATTGGTTGATCTGCACGATTCATCAATTTGAAACACATTTACAAAAAAAAAGTTGAATAGAAATTTACGCTAGACAGATGATGACATCTGGATTAACAATTTGATCGAAGCAACGAGAAATGGTTTGTGCACAAGTGGCTACATGATGTAAAGGTTGAACAAGTAGTTTTGAGGATTTCATATCTGATCTGAGAAACGCTCCAAAGCAGCAAATCCTGTACCAAAAAACCAATTGGTGGGGGGTTTGTTGACTATAGGGGGTTCCTTCACGAGCCCCGGGTGGTGGTTAAATGAGATCATGTACACCAGCTTAGACCCTGATGTCATATATGTGCACTTTCTCATTTGTGCTCCAATCTCCTGCCTAATGTGTTTACGTCCTGTTTTTTTCCATGTTGCTTTAAATCCATTATCAGGAACTCCAGAGCACTGATCATATACAGTGCATTACATCCAAACATCTTGGACATATTTGTGTTTCTTAGCATAACAAGAGCAAAATTTAAGGGTGTGTATTTTACCCCGCAAGAATAACGCTCTCAACTAGCCGTGCTGTCAGAGTCACTCAGATCTCTGTAGGCTTTTGTAGGTCTCATTTATCAAACTGGACACAAATAGTTTCCTTGTAACGTTTACACAAGAAATTCTGTATTTTTGAAAATTCCCATACATTTAGCAGAGAAAAATTAAGTAAGGATTATTAGCCTCATTAAAGCCGTCCACATCAGTTACTTTTTCAGACGTGAGGATGTTCATGTAATTTCAAACACATTTCTGAGTTGGACCTGAATTATTTAAAGAGCTCTTCTTGTGGACCATTCGCACCACCTCATGGTAGCATTTAAACGGTGATTTGAGCAGAGTGCACATTAATTACACATTATTTTGATTTGTGTGCAAAGACTTCTGTCTCAGAGAGATTGTCGTCTCTCCAGTGAGCTTCCCATGATGCTTCACTGATCTGTGCATACTTTGAAGTATGTCCCAATGTTTCAGATCCCTGCTGTCAACAAATAACCACATCCATGATGCAGCACTGCCAAGTCAAGCAAACAATTTAGGAAAAGTTCGCAAAGACGGCTTCATGCAGTGAGCAGTAGATTTCTTATCCATTCAACCTTATCCAGCTCTATCATGTAATACAGTGTGAGAGGAAAAGTGCAAAGAAACATCTGATACATCAAGTACACCAGAACTGTAGCAGAAAAGTGAGAAAGAAAGAAAAAAGGGAAAGAAAGAAAGAAAGAAAGAAAGAAAGAAAGAAAGAAAGAAAGAAAGAAAGAAAGAGAGAAAGAAAGAAAAGCACACAGAAAAAGAGGAAAGACAGCAAAACATAAGACAAAAAGCCACAAAGAAAGAAAGAAAGAAAGAAAGAAAGAAAGAAAGAAAGAAAGAAAGAAAGAAAGAAAGAAAGAAAAGCACACAGAAAAAGGAGACAGCAAAACATAAGACAAAAAGCCACAAAGAAAGAAAGAAAGAAAGAAAGAAAGAAAGAAAGAAAGAAAGAAAGAAAGAAAGAAAGAGGAAGAAAGAAAGAAAGAAAGAAAGAAAAGCACACAGAAAAAGAGGAAAGACAGCAAAACATAAGACAAAAAGCCACAAAGAAAGAAAGAGAAAGAAAGAAATAAAGAAAGAATGAAAGCACACAGAAAAAGAAGGAAAGACAGCAAAACATAAGACAAAAAAGAACAAAGAAAGAAAGAAAGAAAGAAAGAAAGAAAGAAGAAAGAAAGAAAGAAAGAAAGAAAGAAAGAAAGAAAGAAAAGCACACAGAAAAAGAAGAAAAGACAGCAAAACCAGAAATCAAAAAGCCACAAAGAAAGAAAGAAAGAAAGAAAGAAAGAAAGAAAGAAAGAAAGAAAGAAAGAAAGAAAGAAAGAAAGAAAGAAAGAAAGAAAGAAAGAAAGAAAGAAAGAAAGAAAGAAAGAAAGAAAGAAAGAAAGAAAGAAAGAAGAAGGAAAAACACTGAACCTGAAAATGCAATATGACGCCTTTAAAGATAAAACACATGCTGCTCTGTCCAATGTCCTGAAAACCCTCAGTCTGTTCTTCTCACTACCTTTTTTATTTTTACAAGTCATGTCACAAATTCACTCATCAGAGCTAAAGTGTAAAATAAAATACATTTAAATAAAATAAAAAACTGTTTAGAGCCAATAAACTACAGCTATGTTTTCTGACTATCTGCTCTGTTTGTGCTAAACTCGGTCTGCTGAAATACTTTTCTGAGTCCACATCTGGATCACAATTCAGTTCAGTTGATAACCCGCCACTCCGAATAAATACAGAAAAAGTTCAGAAGAGTTACACATGCCTCAGCCACAGAAACAACTTTTCACAAAATGTCTCACAATTTTGATGTACAGCTACAATCTACACTGAATTACAATACGATTAATAACATTTTATATAATAATATAATAATATCACTTTTTTTCTTTACTCTCAAAGCAATGCACAAAAAATACACAACTACATATGAGGCAAGGTACAGTTTCTTCTCATAGATTGTTTTAGATGTGTGTGTTACAACACTGTATCTCATATGTAATTGTCAAATTTGTGTAAATGAATGACGTTTGTGGGTAAATCAATTGGAAAAGAAGTCATTTTTGGCTAAAATGGAAAGAAAACACATTCCCTTGGACCTCAGCCACTCCGACTGTGCTGCTCTCTGCACTTTCACAGGCGCTGATGTACACAAAGAGTGTCCTGGCTGAGCTTCTGTTGACCTGACTGTCAGACCGGGAATGTTTTTCTAACTGTGGTGGAAAAGAATGTAGTAACTGGGAAAAAAAAAAAAAAAACACTTTTTTGTGTCTTTAGGAGCAAGTGAATCTACAAGTTAAATTACAATCTGAAACTCCTGAAAGTATCGGTGAGAGGCAGGGGTGCCAAAACTATTAAACCGATAAGGGTTCAGCGAGGACACCACCGCGGGAGAATAGGGACAGAGAGAGAGAGAGAGAGAGAGAGAGAGAGGGATAAAAAAAGGAAAGAGGTGGACACGTGTAATGATATAAACAGGAAATGACACACATATTGCTGGCTTGTGTCCCATAACCTCTTAGTCAGTGAGTCTGCCTTTCTGGAACTTTCTCTCTTTCTGCTGCTGGACCGAACATGATACACACACCGCTGCTGTCCCAGCAAATCACTGGGAACCCAATTGTGTGAATTTGTCCAAAACTTCTCCTGCGCCATCTTCCTTGTCCATTATCGACAAAGCAAGCATTCTCGAAATATTGGGCACATTGTTCCGAAAGCTTTTACACAAAACAGCTCATGTTTGTGAAGCCCTTTACATGGCTAATGGTCAAGAGTTTGGAGAAAGCAGCTCGGATGCATTTGTCACACATTACCAGTGGTGGATGAAGTACACAAAGTATGTAGTTGAGTTAAAGTAGAGATGCACTCAGAAAAAAAATGTGACTCCAGTAAAAGTAAAAGTGTCCCTTTAAACTCTTTCACTTGAGTAAAAGTACAAAAGTTATTGTCTTCAAATGTACTTAAGTATACAAAGTACTATTATTTATCATAACTATAATGTTTCCATTATCATTTTTATCACAAACCTCTTTACTTAATCAACTCAGTTTATGTGAAAAGACTTGAATGTCAAGTCAAGTCAAGTCAAGTCAAGTCAAGTCAAGTTTATTTCTATAGCACTTTTCACAACAGACATTGTCTTAAAGCAGCTTTACAGAAATCAACAGTTAAGGTGAACGATGTGTATGTATCCCTGATGATCAGCCGTGTTGACTGTGGCAAGGAAAAACTCCCTTAGATGTTATGAGGAAGAAACCTTGAGAGGAACCAGACTCAAAAGGGGAACCCATCCTCATTTGGGTGACATCAAGACTTTGATCATAAATCAACAATACAGAACACTGGAGAGAGAGAGAACTAACATGTGCACTGGAGTATAAGATTATAAGTAATGTTCTCAGTCTATATGGTTTTAAAACTAGGAGCTACTGAGCAACTCATAAAATAGCTTAACAACACATCACAACATGATCATCACAATGTGACTCTCAGCATAACAATCTATTAATAGAAGGATATTAATGATTGATATCTAATCAAATGACCGTGTCCTTAAAGAGTTCCTTTAGAACCAAATGAAATAACAGTATTTGAGAGCAGGAAGTTTCAGTTGAAGGTTTATTTGTATTATTGCTCTCGAAATGTTCTGCTTGCAGTTGATCTGACGCTGAACTGTATGTTGGTGATCGGTAGATACACCAAGCGCCAATCAAAACCACTTCAAAACTCGAACCTGATTGGCGGCTTGATTCGTGTTTGACCTGTTTTTATCCTCATAAATAAAAAGGAACTGTAGATGAATCCCCTACAATGACCAGAAGTTCAGTTTTGCTTTGTGAGCAGACATCCATCAATATATGTCATGAACTATGAAGATAGTTTTGAACTGTAATTAATATTTGATCTTCTACTCTCTCTCTGCCATATTAAACATGCTCTTCCTTCTTTCGGGACCTTCCTGATTCATCCTGACACCCTACATATGGAGTTCTTCTCGATTGAAGACCACTTCCTGCTGAGAATGGTTCCTCATGAAGAGCCTAAAGAAAACATGGGGTTAATGAGGTTAAACTCCAGAACCACAAAGATGGATTTGGACTGTAATTAATATAAATAGTTTGTTACAATGGCTTAAAATCACCATGAAGAGTGTTACACTCGAGTCTCCGTCAGGGAATTGTTTGATATGTATATTTGTAATTATTTATTTATGTGAAATGCTGCTTTGGGACAATGTTCATTGTTAGAAGTGTTATACGAATCCAATTTAATTGTATTGAATCGAATATGTACAGTTTGCTACATGCGAACAGCTGAAATTGTTAGGAACAGTTTTAAACAGCTGAAATCCTCAACTGTAATTGTACTTTATTGGATGGTCATTCGGTGTCAACCAGATGTGGATGGGTCTGAAGTCTGGTTCGTGTCAAGGTTTCTTCCTCAAATCACTCCAGGGAGTTTTTTCTCACCACTGTCTCTCATTCGAGAATTTACAAGGACAAATGTATACATATGAAATTTTGATTCTTCCTCTATTTCTGTGAAAGCTGCTTTGGGACAATGTCTCCTGTTCAAAGTGCTCTACAAATAAAGTCAAATACATGTGGAGTGATTTCTGTGATTTCTGACTGCTTTCCAAACCTCCAAACGGTTCTTCATGCAGAGATGGGTCAACAATAGAAACAGAACAAAAGATGAGAAGAAATAGAAAAAACAAGGTTTATATTGGGACAGGAATGAAAGAAGGTCTATGCAAAGCTGCATCCGGTCGTGTTTTTGCAACTGAAAGAATACAATGAAAGTATTTTACACAATATAATCAGTGGTGGACAGTAAGGACATGCTTTTACTTCACTAATGTCTTTAAATTAGTTTTTTTAGCAACAACGTGTACTTCATCAAAGTACATTTCGTTTACATTATTCGTTTACCCTTATACAAAGCGAATTACATTTATCTCATTCATTCAACTGAGAATCTATGGTGTTAAGGGCCTTGCTCAGGGGCCCATTAGAGGCAGCTTGGTGCGAATGGGATTTGAACTCACGATCTTTGGATCCAAAGTCCTTAGAGTTTAAAAAAAAACTTTACTTCACAAAATTTCAGAGAAACCTGCTCTTCCTCAGCACTTTATAGTAAACTCATATGTTGGGGTCAATGAGAAGCTGTGACGAGAGCACAAGCGTAAACCCAAAGCTCTGGTGAAGGGTTCTCCTACTGTGTGTTTGCAACTATAATATAATCATTCCTTATACAAGTCTGATGTGTAGGAGAATGAAACACTGAACTACATCTATTACTTATAGATCACACTGGTGTAAAGTATTTGAGTAAATGTACTTTGTTTCTGTACTAAAGCTACTTTCTACTTTTACTGAGTTTCAAAGGTATAACTTTTACTCTGTACTTGCTGTATCGTGGGATTTCAGGGTATATACAGTAGGTAGTATTTTTAAGAGTTATTTCAATTATTTTGTGGTAAAATTATAATTTTCTAGCCGAAAAAAGAAGAGATGTAATGTTCTTCTTGGGTATGCGGTACATTCAATTCATCGTCATCACCTTGATCATCATTAGTACTGCACACATAATCATCATCTTCAAGTCGTATCTCCACTGGTGAGTACACATATAGAATTTTTTTGGTTAAAATAACGTAAGTTTATGGATATCGAATGGATATATGATGGGCATGTATTCTGTATACTGTACTGTATACATATTAGGTTGCCACTTCGCGGATTTTCGCCTATCGGGGGGGTTTACGTTCCAGACCCCCCCAGTTCCAGACTGATTACTGTATTTCTGATTCAGTATATCTTCTTATACTCCGCTATATACTTCAGTATTCATGTTAGTTCTCACTCTTCAGTGTATTGTTTAAAGATTTATGATCAAACTCTTGATGTCACCCAAATGAGGATGGGTTCCTCTTTTGAGTCTGGTTCCTCTCAAGGTTTCTTCCTCATAACATCTAAGGGAGTTTTTCCTTCCTTTGACCGACTTATTTGATCTTCATTTAATTCCATCATGTTGAAGCGGCTGTTGTGTTTTTTTTAGTCTTATTGCAGTGTTGAGGTGTACAATTTGTAGAATGTTAGGAAATAAAACCTGTTTTTACTGCTTTTCACTAACATTTTACTGTATAAATGAGATACTCGAAGACTTTGACTCGAGTATGATTTTCAGGTACTTCTCACACTTGTGGTACATCACTGCTTTAACTTTTTATACTTAAATTCATTCGAATTTTGACTCACGTAAAAATGTAAAAGAAGGTGTTTTATTTTTACTGGAGCCATATTCATTTTTTAGTACACAAATAGTATACAAATAGTAAGTGAACATGTTTTGTTATTGTTTGTTTAGCACTCATCATCTGTGATAATCAATATAAAACGAATCAATATTGCAGTATTTGAAGTTAATACAAAGTGACAACAAAGCAAATCTCTTTCGTGCATACTTTAATGATAACACACACATACCCAGAATCCACATCAGATCACAATTACTGAAATACACACAAATTTCAGTTAGTGATACTGATACTCAAATTATTGTCACGATGAAGCCAAGTAAATTTGCTTTGAATCTAATTAAAGGCTTAAATGTGGTTTTCTTGCGTGTGTGTGTGTTAGAAAAAGGGGAATTCCAGTCCAGACGCACACCAATTACACTAATTAAATCCTGCACAGATGCAGATCGTAAGTCAGATCTCATCATACTGTCACATCTAAGAGTTCAATTCATGCAAAAGCTTTGACTGGTATAGAGAAATAAATCGACCTGCACAGCTGTAAATGTTTATATAAGTGCAGACTGTAAGGGAAAAGAAAATGTAAGTTCAATTTTCTGATTTACAGTAACAGCGAAAAAGCGTTTTTGGATTAGCGCCTTTGGATCATGAACGGCGGCCATCATTAACTACACGGTTTGTTATAATGGCTTGGGGCTGCAATTTTCCATTCATCAGTGGGAGGTGGTAGATTAGTGGTTAAGGTATTGGACTTTGGATTTGAAGTTCGTAAGGTCAAATCCCAGCCACACCAAGATGCATCTCCTGGGCTCTTGAGAAAGGCCCTTAATCCCATAGCTGCTCATCAATAAACATTTTATAACCATTGACTGGATATTTGGTGAGATAAGATTGGTTCCTCTCAAGGTTTCTTCCATATCATCTGAGGGGCATATTCCTCACCTCTGTCACCACCAAAATTTATATTTATTATATCTATTCCTGTAAAGCTGCTTTGGTGCAATGTCCATTGTTTAAAGTGCTCAACAGACCAAACTAAATTGAATTGAATTGAATACCACGTGTGATCTACAGACTTTCTGCTTGAAGAATGCCAAAACCTTCATAAATTGCTGTTTAAACCAGTTCAGCATCAGTATTATACAGTAATAAAAAAGTAAATGTTTAGCCGCCCGCACTGGACCTCTGTGTTTTTCATTATAATGTAACACAAACACAAAGTGAACACTTCAGCCCTCTCACACTGCTTGTGTGTGTTATTTGTTTTAAAAGCTTTGCAATCCCAGCTCCAGTTCAGCTCTGTAGAATGGAATGTCTCCGATTGTCTCAGTTACATAAAGTTGCGGCTAAACATTTACACAAAGCCAGGCTAAAGACATTTCATAACTCCCCACACTTCATAACACCCTTCAACCACTTTATCTCTGTAAAGCTGCTTTGTCACAATGTCCATTGGTAAAATCGCTATACAAATAAAAATGAATTGAATTAAACTTTATGTTGCCATTCACACATTGATGTGAGTGTGTTTGGGTCATTATGAAGAGACACTTGGAGGTTTTGCACTCCAGCCAGTTGTATGGGGAAATTGGTTCCAATGAGCCGCAGTCCAGACATGATTGGATGGTGTTGAAGTATGGAATTGCAGCCATGTTGGTGGAGTATTTCTATAACACATAATAAGCCTCAAACCTTCTCTGCCAATCAGGCAATCTGCTAATATCTTCTTTCCTTTTCTCTGTCTTACACAAGTCCTTCTGTTAGAGACAAAATGTGAACTAGGACTGATCCGTAGACCAGTCATTCACCATCTTGTGTGGTTTTACCAGTTTGTTGCATAAAAACAAAATGAAAATGCATTTGTCTTAAAAACCATAAAAAATGTATAATGGATGTTATAGGCTGCTGGAGGCTCCACAGAGCAATAATTCCATTATATGATGTAAGAAACCTTAGAATCCATGAATAATTTCTGCAAAAACAATGACGTTGCGTCTTTTTTTTTATTTGTATATAAGAAATATTTGTTAGTATGTTTATGTCGGAGGATAAACAGACACTCTATGGACCAGTATACGATATGTTCTCATATGAAATAAAACAACCCTCGTAACACTACCCATCCATACTCAAGACTTAAATTAATGAACCGCTGATGTTGATTTGTTTTTGTACAAGACCAGACTCTGTAGCCAAGAAGCGATCAGGGCGCAGAGCTGCATTCCTGTAATTAAACCAGACGCCAAGTCTTTATGCAATCAGTAACAAGTTTTCTGCCGAGTGTTTTACATTTGTATACAGAAACCACATTACAGCACTTACCATGTTAAACACTGGTGCCTCATGCTCGCATGAAGCTAAAGAAATCCACTTTCACTCTTTTTTTCACGACTTAAACCAGCTTCAAACGTATGGAAGCACAGAGTTAGCAAAATCTATTTAAAATGTTCAAAATATTCAAAATCGAAATGTATTTCTGTATTTAAATGTACATTTCCATTACCAAGTTTGGTGGAAAAGGAAAAGAGATCATTTACATTTGCCATTTCTAACAGTAGTTTAATATGTTTAATATTTCATACCAATTGTAATGTTTTATAAGTTGCAAAATTAAAATTAAAATGTATGACCCATATGTGTAACATTAAATGGTAGCGAAATGATAACATTTAAATTTTATTTTTTCTAAATGCATTTAGACTCACAGTTAGGACATTTAGGATTGCATTTTAAAGTATATAAGGACAGTGTGACAGCAGTGAAGTGTGCAGTAGGAACGACAGACTGGTTTATGGTGGAGGTTGGACTGCATCAAGGATCGGCTCTAAACCCTTTCCTGTTTGCAGTGGTGATGCACAGGTTGACGGACGAGGTCAGACAGGAGTCTCCGTGGACTATGATGTTTACGGATGATATTGTGATTTGTGGTAAGAGTAGTGAGCAAGTTGTTGAGAAGAGCCTGGAGAGCTGGAGGTACGTGCTGGAGAGAAGGGGAATGAAAGACAGTAGGAGTAAGACAGAGTACATGTGTGTGAATGAGAGGGAGGGAAGTGGAGTGATGCGGTTGCAGGGAGAAGAGGTGGAGAAGGTGAAGGAGTTCAGGTACCTGGGGTCAACAGTGCAAAGTAATGGCGAGTGTGTTAGAGAAGTGAAGAAAAGAGTGCAGTGAGTGGGTGGAGAAGAGTGAGAGCAGGAGTGATTTGTGATAGAAGAGTATCTGTGAGAGTGAAAGGGAAAGTTTATAGGACTGTGGTGAGACCTGAGATGTTGTACAGTTTAGAGACAGTGGCATTTAGTAAAAGACAGAAGGTGGAGCTGGAGGTAGCAGAGCTGAAGATGTTGAGATGTTCGTTGGAAGTGACGACAATGGACAGGATTAGAAACGAGTTTATTAGAGGAACACTGCATGTAGGACGTTTTGGAGACAAGGTGAGGGAGGTGTGATTGATATGATTTGGACATGTTCAGAGAAGGGACATGGGGTATATCAGTAGGAGAATGCTGAGGATGGAGCAGCAAGGAAGAAGGAAAAGAGGAAGACCAGGGAGAAGGTTTATGGAGGTTGCAAGGGTGAAGGTAGATGTAGTTTGAAAGAGGCAGATGTGGAGACAGAGTAGTATGGAGATCTGGTGATCCGCTAACGGGAGTAGCCATAAAAAAGAAGTATTTGAAAGTGTATTTATAGTTGAGCACGCCCCACCAAGCACTGCAGTAGCAAATTGCTGGCCCTTCAGAAAATCCATTGTCTTGTCTGTGAGTGACGCCCCCCGATTAATGTACTAGGACACGGGGTAAAGACCTGCCATTTCTGCTTCGACATTCTACACATAGCAAATTAATATGGTTAATACATTTTCATTTCGCAACTTATTCGTTAACATTCGCATGTAATTTACATATTGAAGCTACTGTTGGGAATGGCAAATGTAAATTTAATGTTTATATTTACATTTTGCCCCAAACTTTGCACATTTATCAATGGAAAATGTCCATTTTGAATATTGCATTACATTTTACATTTTATCTGCATTATATTTTAAATAGAATTTTGCTACCTCTATCCTTCCATACAAACCTTCAGCAAACACAGTGTTGCTGACAAAATATTTAATTCATGTCTGTGATGTACTTACGAGAAAATTATGTATGTGTTGAGTTCCATGAAGTGTTTCTCAGGCTTTATAAAAAACGTACTGACTAAACAACACTGTTTTATATGATTCACTTCATGAGCCAATGTTTCTTCAGGTCAACATTTAGAACACTATGAAAAACGACGAACTCCAACAACAACTCCACATCCAAACCATCTGTTTTTCCCGTCTGGCCGAAGCTACAGAGCACCGAACACCAGGACGGCCAGGCACAAGCACAAATGTTTTATGCAACTTTTAATTTATTTTTGTATTTTTCCATGCAATATCACTTTATTTGTTTAGGGGTGACCCAAAATCGAATTTGAAGATTCCATGCCTCGTGGCGCAGAAAGTATAAAAGAAAAATGTCCACTAAACTTTTATATTATTATTAAATAGACCACACTGCAGCAATCACATTCACGAGTCCTGATTCTGTGATGATTATGTAAACATAAAAATAAGTAGCACAAGAAGTGAATACTGTATATTGTACACATTTCTGCTGTTTTTCTGATGCATTTGCATGAGAATCTGGGTCGTGTTATTTGTGCAGATTACAGATCCAGGTACGGAAAGGAAACGAAAGAGGTTTTTTAAAGTTTCATCTGAGGTTAGGAAAATATGTTTTTTTGGCTATGCTCAGAAATCAAATTTCATTCTCATCACAACACTCGTATTGGATCCTGAACATGAAATACGTCCTTTATACGGGCAAAACACCTGGACAAATAATTCTACATATAATCCATGCTCGAGGCAGTTGGCTTTAACCGTAAACGACTTTAACAAAGAGACAAGGTAACAAACTTCCTGTGTTGCGTGACACACCCCTGTGGGATCTCTGTGGAAAACAACGGAGTGGAAAGGATCCGACAAAGCAATGAAGAGTGGGTACAAACCAGGTATCTCTCGTCGTCCTTCATCCGAGGCGTGCGGATCAAGTGATTCTGCTCGCCCCTCCAGTCTCCGAAGCGGCGGAAAAAGTAGTTGGAGAGAAAGCGGTTAATGGGGTCTCGGATGATGTTAATGTAGACAGGCTGCTCCATCTTGAACCTGAGGAACATCCCAGAGACTATAGACAGCCATTGGAACCGGATATCTCAAGGGTCAGTGTGAGTATTGAATAATGTCGGGCTCACCTGGTGAAGTTGAGGAAGTGAACATGCCTGGTGTAGAGGAAGGGCTGAGGGATCGTGCTGATGTTCTTCATCAACTCCATCTGATGGACAAGAAAACACATCACATGACGTACACATAGAAGTAAATTAAAACGGCTCCACTCCATTTTCGTTTTGGTTGTTTTGGGTTTTTTTTTAATTCAGCCTGGCATTTATGATTTTTTGAACAAACACACAGGCTACAAACTGAGCAGCGCTAACGTCCAACTCAGCTTCCAACACAAACACACATTACATTACACATCATGAAGCATTTAGCAGCATGACGGATCCATTTAGATGCCGTAAAAGACGCCATCAGTCCCTTCAACTCGAATCAAAAGGGACATTTCTTGTAAAAAAAACTCAAGTAACATCCTTTTATACACCATTACTTAATCCGTGTCATGGATTAAAAGCATATGGTTTAATACATATGCAAATCACACATTCCTTTGATATTATAATTGATACAAAGACTGAAACAGCTCAATCAAACCACTCAGGAAACTCTGATAGTGATTTTCTAAATAATTACATTTAGAATTTATTTCACACACACACACACACACATATGGCATTTAGCAGATGCCCTTATCCAGAGGGCATATTTCAAATATCTTATTTATTCAAAGGTTAAGGGCCTTCCTCAAGGGCCCAAAAGTAGCACCCAAGTGGTGATGGGTTTTGAAATCATAAGCTTCTGATTCAAAATCCTATATATTAACCACTGAGGGAACAATACTACAAGTCATAGCATGTGGTTCTTGTAAGATTATGTGACCAATGCAAAACAAACACACATTTACACAGTGTGTGGTTGTATTAAGTATTATAAGAGTAGTTAATGAACAGGGTTCAATCTCTCTCTCTCTCTCTCTCTCTCTCTCTCTCTCTCTCTCTCTCTCTCTCTCTGTCCTACTCAGTCCTACTCTCTCTCGTTCTTAAACACCCCACCCAATCGTACAAACAAACTCTGTAGCCACAGGTAGTAACATCTGCAAGTCATTTCCTGTACACCTGTGGTTACTCCGCTACTTATATATATATATATCTTATTCAGGGACAATACTATAGGAATGACACTCGGATATATTTTAGAGTAGTCAATATAAATTTTGTATAGCAATACAGATTTACTGTCCTCCAAAAATAATTCAACATACATCCATTAATGTCTAAATAGCTGGCAACAAAATTGAGTACACCCTAAGTGGAGATATACTGGCCGCTCCATTACCTTCAACATGGTTGTATGTCGTATAACTATGCAAAGCCACTCGTCCTGTTCATCATGTTCTTGTTTTTGTCTGCTGGACAGGACCATACAAATTTGTGTATCTTCTATTAGAGCAATTAAAATGAGAGAACAATTCTCTCAAACTGAACACTGGATGTTTAAAACGGCACCTCATGTTAAAGAATCTCTGACGATATGATAATTAGAATTGTTTCTCTCCACAAAGATGCAGAGACTGTAAGAAGATCAGTAACATCCAGAAACTGAGTTACAGTACAGTGGTCAGGGTCATACAGAGGTTTACAAGACTGGTTCCAGACCTCAGAAGGGTCCGTCAAAGAAGTTGAATCCTCGTGCTGTGTGTTAGGTGCATAAGAATTACTGTAATCATGTCCTGTGGTCTGATGAGACTAAGATAAACTTGTTTGGCTCAGACGGTGTCCAGCATGTGTGGCGATGTACTGGTGAGAAGTACCAAGAAAATTGTGTCTTGCCTACAGTCCAGCATGGTGGTGGCAGCATAATGGTCGGGGGCTGCATGAGTGCTGCTGGTACTGGGGAGCTGCGGTTCATTGAGGGAAACATGAATTTCAACATGTACTGAGAGATAATATAGTAGAAAATGATGCCCTTCCATTAGAAGTTGGGCCGAACAGCAGTTTTTTCAACATAATAATGACAACTGCATTGCTGAAGATGAATGTGATGGTGTGGCCACGTATGTCTCCAGACCTGAACTCTGTGGGGCTCCTCAAGATAGACAGAGAGAGAGAGAGAGAGAGAGAGAGAGAGAGAGAGAGAGAGAGAGAGAGAACAAGTGAGAGAAACAGTAAGATGTGAAATGCTGGTTGGTAGAAGGATCATATTGCTCAATTTTCTAGAAGAGAACAGAAAGGTATGTTTGAAAGCTGTGGTTAAGTAACTCTCAGTGGTTCAAAAGGTCCAGGCAAAAGTTCACTGGTCAAAGCCAGTCTGATGTTCATAATTTATTTACACGCATTCAAACACAATTAAGCGCTTACAACAACAATGAAGCCCAGAGGTGTGTGTAATGCCGAGACAAGAAATACTGTAATTCCATGACTGATGGTCAATGAGGAAGCAAGACCTTAAAAACAGCTCGGTGTTACAAAATCCGCTGCTTCTCTTCACACGATACAGGCTGAAACAGCTTTACATATTTGATGGATCTCAGGTCCAGATGTAATTTCCCACAGATTTGTTGGTCTGATGGTAAAATATTAACTCCTGGCCTGTCTGATAATTGTTTCCACATTGAAGACTATTACAATTATATTCGTGGCGTTCGGCAGAAGATTTTATTTAGACCAAGGTTTCTGAAAATTAGTGAGAAAAGCAAAGTGTATTTTGCTTTTTGTTTTTTTTTTTAAATAAAAGTGCTAATTGAAGACTGCATGTGACGCAGTTGCTTGGACATTAAGTGGAAGTTTGTCTGTTTGTCTGAACAGAAAAAGTCTTGAATCATATCTTCCTTGTACCCTGAGAGACTGTGGGTCCAGCAGCGGAGTGAAAGAGGATGGAGGGATAAGTGGAGTTGTGGTAGAGGATGGGGGTATGAGTAGAGCAGCAGTAAAGTATTAAGGGAGTGTGTCGCAGTGGTAGAGGATGAAGAGATAAATAAAGCAGTGGTAGAAAGTGGAGGGATGAGTAGAACAGTAGTAGAGGACAGAGGGATGAATAGAAGCGTGGTAGAGAATGAAGGGATAAGTAGAGCAGTGGTAGCGGATGGATGAGTAGAGCAGTGGTAGAGCATAGAGGGATAAATAGAGCAGTGATAAAAGATGAAGAGATGATTGGAGAAGTGATAGAGGATAGAGGATTAATAGAGCAGTGAAGAGAAGGAAGGAAGCAATGAGTCAGTGGTAATGAAGGGAGGGCTGAGTAGAGGATGGATGGAGTGTGTTGCAGTGATAAAAGATGGAGGGATAAGTAGAGTAGTGGTAGATGTTGGAGGGAAGAGTACAGCGGTGAAAAATAATGGAGGGATGGATAGAGCACTGGTAGAAAATGGGCAGATCAGTGGTAAAGGATGGGGAGTGTCTTGCAGTGATAGAGGATGGAGAGATGAGTAGAGCAGTCATAGAACTGCTCCAGTGGTAGAGAATGGAGAGATCAGTGGGCAGTGACGAGTAGAGGTAGAGTAGTGGTAGAGGATGGGGAGTGTGTTGTAGTGATAGAGGATGGAGGATGAGTAGATCAGTGGTAGAGGATGGAGGAGTATGTTGTAGTGATAGAGAATGGAGGGATGAGTCGATCAGTGGTAGAGGATGGAGGAGTATGTTGTAGTGATAGAGAATGGAGGGATGAGTCGATCAGTGGTAGAGGATGGAGGGAGTATGTTGTAGTGATAGAGAATGGAGGGATGAGTCGATCAGTGGTAGAGGATGGAGGGAGTATGTTGTAGTGATAGAGAATGGAGGGATGAGTCGATCAGTGGTAGAGGATGGAGGGAGTATGTTGTAGTGATAGAGAATGGAGGGATGAGTAGATCATTGGTAGAGGATGGAGGGAGTATGTTATAGTGATAGAGGATGGAGGGATGAGTAGATCAGTGGTAAAGGATGGAGGGATGAGTGATAACACACACCTTCACATCCACTACACTGGCAAAACTATTGGAACACCTGACTTTTCCAGCCATGTGGTTCTTCCCCAAACTGTTTCCACACTCCAGAATCTAGTGGAACATCTTCCAAGAGGAGTGGAGGCAAATGGGAACTAAACGTGGAATAAGGTCTTCAGAAATCACAAATTAATCTTATGATCAGGTATCTTTTGTCATCATTATGATCACAATTCAATTGTATCTGCAACATTTTATGCATTGAAGCTGTAGGACAAAAAAGCGATTCATCACCAATTTCATCACAAAATAACCATTTCTTTTTATTTGATTTTGACAGCTCATAGTCTGGTGTCTACAAACATTTGTCCATATATCATTTCCTCTTGAAACAATACAGTCACCTGCAGGGGTATGAGTAAACCTCCTTGATGAAAATGGCTCTGTCTCTCCCTCCCTTAGAAAATCTCTCTTTCCATTTCTCCTTCTCTCCCTCTCTCCCCTGTTCCACCTGACAGCAGGAGCTTGGGATAAATTTCATTAAAACATTTCATGAGACATATCGTGCCTGAGCACACACACACTGTTCATCTCAGTGCAACGCTTGAGTTCCTTCCAAAATGAGTGAAACAATGTTTTCTTATTCTTTTCAAGTGTGTGTGTGTGTGTGTGTGTGTGTGTGTGTGTGTGTGTGTGTGTGTGTGCTTTACTGAGACCTGTTCTGTGGTTGAACAACTTTCATTCATTTTATTCATATAATTCATTTAATCAAAAATTCAACAAAAAACCCAAGAAAAACAGGAAACAATCCAACACCATCAAACTAATTCTGTAAGACGTATAGAAGAATTGTGAAAAAACAAACCTGTTTCATAAAACAAAACGTTTCCTCACAATTCAATCAAAACATTTTCTGTAAAAGATTGTAGAAATGACTTCTTCTTCTTTTTTCTGCTTCTCCCATTAGGGGGCGCCACAGCGGATCATCTGTCTCCATACCCCCCCCTGTCCTCTACATCTGCCTCTTTCACACCAACTCCCTGCATGTCTTCCCTCACCACATCCATAAACCTCCTCCTTGGTCTTCCTCTTTTTCTCCTTCCTGATGGTTCCATCCTCAGCATTCTCCTACTGATATACCGCATGTTTCTCCTCTGCACATGTCCAAACCATCTCAATCTCACCTCCCTCACCTTGTCTCCAAAACATCCTACATGCGCTGTCCCTCTAATAAACTCATTTCTAATCCTGTCCATCGTCGTCACTCCCAACGAAAACCTCAACATCTTCAGCTCTGCTACCTCCAGCTCCACCTCCTGTCTTTTACTCAATGCCACTGTCTCTAAACCAGACAACATCACAGGTCTCACCACAGTCCTATAAACTTTCCCCTTTCACTCTCACAGATACTCTTCTATCACAAATCACTCCTGCTATCACTCTTCTCCACTCACTCCACCCTGCCTGCACTCTCTTGATCCGCATGTTCGATTTGGCACGTTTTTACGCTGGATGTTCTTCCTAACGCAACCCTCCTCATTTATCCGGGCTTGGGACCGGCACTAAGAGTGCACTGGCTTGTGCAACCCTAATGGCTAAGTTTAAAAGATTGTACAAATGACGTTTTCTAAAATAAAATAAAAAAACAAGAAATGTTTTCTTATAAAGATGTTTCCCCACAAGAGAAATGCTTACACATCGAAACGTTTCATTATAGCAGAAAAACTTTCATACAACCAAAACATTTCCCTCAGATAGTAAGATTTCCTGATTTAAAAAAAAATATATACGAGGGGGAGAGTGGGGGGTGTTTTATCTTTTTATACACACTGACCTGCTCAAGCTTGGTGAGCCTGGTTTTGTTATGGATGTCGGAGGACACCAGATTAAACTGGTGTTTCTCAGCCAGAATCCTGAGGAGCAACACCACAGTGCGACTGCCACACTTGCCTACTCGATTATAGATCACCTGACTGGGAAATGGCAGCACCTGAAACACACACACACACACACACACACACACACACACACGTTAAACAGAAGCATTAGTAGGTAACAAATAAAATATAATACACACACACGTGTGTTTGTCCAGGCAAGTAGTGTGTGTGTGTGGGTGTGTGTGGGTGTGTCTGTGTTTGCCTCTAGTCCAGAGGCACTGCGCACCCTCCTAGAATATCAATTAGGGCTAAGAAAACCTCTAACACACACACACACACACACACACACACACACACACACACACACACACACACACACAGAGTACCTTGTCCTCATCCAGCTGGTGTGTTCATTCCCTCGCTCCCTCTGCTTCTTTCAGTCTAACCCTGTTCTCTCCTGTTTCCGCCACTTCCCTCTCTAGGGGTCTCACCCCGCCAAGGCTAATCAATCAAAGCCCAAAAACTGAATGTTTAGAGTCTAGCCCTGACTTTTGTTTTCGCACAGCAATTGCTGAGAGCAATTTTAGCTGGAATTCTGATGTAATTCGTGTCAGCAGTAATTTAGCACAACAGCGACACAGAAAATATAAAATAAACGTCAGCACAACGCTGCCACGCTCCTGGTCACAATTTAACGTCGTCTTGTGGGAAATCAAAAACATCTAGACAATTCTTCTTCTTCTTTTGGCAGCTCCCATTAGGGGTCGTCACAGCGGATCATCCGTCTCCATACCCCCCTGTCCTCTACATCTACCAACTACCTGCATGTCTTCCCTCACCACATCCATAAACCTCCTCTTTGGTCTTCCTCTTTTCCTCCTTCCTGGTAGCTCCATCCTCAGCATCCTCCTACTAATATACCACATGTCCCTCCTCTGCACATGTCCAAACATCTCAATCACACCTCCCTCACCTTGTCTCCAAAACGTCCTACATGCGCCGTCACACTAATAAACTCATTTCTAATCCTGTACATCCTCGTCACTCCCAATAAACATCTCAACATCTTCAGCTCTGCTACCTCCAGCTCCACCTTCTGTCTTTTACTCAGTGCCACTGTTTCTAAACCATAAAACATCTCAGGTGTCACCACAGTCCTATAAACTTTCCCTATAAACTTTTACTCTCGCAGATGCCCTACTATCACAAATCACTCCTGCTGTCACTCTTCTCCACCCACACTTTTCTTCACTTCTCTAACACACTCTCCATTACTTTGCCCTGTTAACCCCCAGGTACCTGAACTCCTCCACCTGCTCCATCTCTTCTCCCTGCAACCGCACCACTCCACTACCCTCCCTCTCATTCACACACATGTACTCTGTCTTACTCCTACTGACCTTCATTCCCCTTCTCTCCAGCTCAGACCTCCACCTCTCCAGGCTCTTGATATTTATGATGCGAATAGTATTGTGATTTATGGTGAGAGTAGGTAGCAGGAGGAGTATAAATCACAATATCAAACATCATAGTCCCCAGAGACTCCTGTCTGACCTTGTCTATCAACCTGTCCATCACCACTGCAAACAGGAAAAGGCTCAAAGACAACCTTAACCTTGAACCAGTCTGTCTGGTTAAAAACTCCACTGCCATCTCTCCTAAACATCTCCACGCTTTATCTGGTCCAATCGACTTCCACTTTTCATCCTCTAAATAGCTGTGCTCACTTTCCTTATCACTAATCCTATCCACTTCCTGCTTCACCATCTCCACATCATCCAACCTTCTATCTCTCTTTTTCCTCATTCATCAGCTGCTCAAAATACTCGCTCCATCTTCTTAACACACTCTCCTCACTAGTCAACACATTTCTATCTCCATCCTTTATTGCTCTAACTTGCAGCACATCCATCCCAGCTCGGTCCCTCTGCCTGGCCAATCGGTACAAATCCTTTTCTCCTCCCTTCATGTCCAACTTCTCATACAGCTCCTCATATGCCTTTTTCTTTGCTTTCACCACATCCCTCTTTACCTGCTGCTGCATCTCCTTGTACGCTAGCAAAATCTACTCCTATCTGCCCTTACACATTCCGCTCCTTAAAGCCATGCCTTCCCATCCCCTCATTATCACCGCTGTTCCCTTTACCAACATTCCAATTGAAGTCTTCCCCAATTACCAACCTTTCTTTCCGAGGTTAACTCTCCACCACTTCATCCATCTCAAGTCAAGAAGCTTTTTATTGTCATTTCAACCATATATAGTTGAGGCAGTATACAACATACAATTTTTCCTTCTCCTCCATCTCACTACCCATTTGTGGAGCATAGGCACTGATGACATTTATCATCACCCCTTTAACTTCCAGCTTCACGTAAATCACTCTATCAGAAACTCTCTTCACCTCCACTACACTCTTACTGTTCTTCTCCTTCGGAATCACGACTGTCAGATAAGCAAACACAAAAACGTTCTAAAGTTTGGTCTTTTAAACATTAGATCACTTGCACCCAAAGCACTCATTGTATGTGAGATGATCACAGATAATAATCTCGATGTCTCACCGAGACCTGGATTAAACCGAATGATTTTATGAGTCTAAACGAGTCTACCCCATGAGCCCCGTCAGACTGGTCGTGGGGGTGGTGTAGTAACCATTTAGAGTGTCCTTCATAATGTTATTCACAGATTAGGATTCAGGTTTAAATTATTTGAACTGCTCGTTCTTAAAGTTGTATTTTCAGACATACGTAGGAAACCCCTACTATCTTTCGCTCTGGCCACTGTGTACAGACCCCCCCAGGGCACTACGCTGATTTTCTTCAAGAGTTTGCTCGTTTTCTTTCAGACCTCTGGATCAATTTTGATAAAGTGCGTGTAAGAGATTTAAATATTCATGTAGATGATGAAAACGATGCCCTAGGACTATCATTTGTGGACTTATTGAACTCTTTTGGGGTTAAACAAAACATCACCAGACCAACTCATCATTTTAATTCCACGGAGCAGACGTCACTGATATAGATATTTTACCTCAGAGTGATGACGTCACAGACCATTACCTCATATTGTACACATTACCGGTATAGCAGATTAGCCGTATTTCACCACGTTATCGACTTGGTAGGACTATTGTCAGGGACAAACTTACTCTTTTAAAAAACATAAACATTTTTTATCACCACATTATCTGTGTAATGCTGCTTTGAGACAATGTTCATTGTTAAAAGCGCAATACAAATAAAAATGAATTGAATTGAATTGAATTGAATTGAAACCAAAAGCTTAACAAATAATAGAATTTGTGTGTGTGTGTGTGTGTGTGTGTGTGTGTGTGTGGGGGGTCTCATCTTTCTTTCCAAAACATTCAACATTAGTCTCAGACTAATGAAACATCAAACATCTACTTTCTTGTCATTAGTAGGTTTTCTTGTCAGTTCTGACATTAGCTTAAAGCTTGAAGTGTTTCTTTTCACAGAAGACATTTGTGGAATGTAAATACTTTACACAGCCTAAAAATTCTTGATGTGTGAAAATCCTGGTGTGTGTGTGTGTGTGTGTGTGTATGCAGAGTGTGTAAGGCCTGTAACCTGTAAGCATGGTTTGTTTGTTTAGGAAAGGGAGCAGGTTCTCCTGCAGCCGTGATTCTTTAACCCATTTTCTTGGTTTTATTTAATGCAGGATTGGCTGAGGAGGACACTGACACACAATGCCAGAGTTAACAGAAACAACATGCCTTAGGCTGAGCAGAGCATGTGATTAACGTTTGTGTATGTGTTTGTGTGTGTGTGTGGTCTGGGCTTAAGCATGTGTGCTGGGGGGTGTGTGTATGTCTGAGTGCCACATGTGTAAATGCAAGTCTACATTGCAGCAGTGCAGTAACAGCAGTTATGCTAATAACAGTCTGAGATGGAAATTTGTTTACTGAGTTAAAAAACACCACCCGGGCCATGTCGTCAAGTGTGTCTTTTCTCCCTTTACTATGTAAAACTCAGTACATGTAAGTGTTCCATTAAATCTCCAGCTTGGGTCGAGCAGTGATGCTAAATGAACAGCCCTCAAGCCAGGAGAACTCTCACCCCAATCAAATCACAGCTGTCCATGCTTTCAGAATGGGAGGTGCATTCTCTCCTTCTCACCTGTCAATCAGTGCAACACTAGCCAATGAGATCAGTTATATGAAAGAGGGTGGATAGCAATTTCCTCTGATTGTGTTACGCTGCCATGTGATGCAAATCGTCCAATCATGACACTTGTAGTCTACATAACATTTGAACACTTATATGATACAAAAAGTACATAATAATAAGCAGATTCACTAAACTGCCAGTGGCAAAAATGAATACCGTAATTTCTGGACTATAAAGTGCACCCTTATATAAGCCGCACCCACTGAATTTTACAAATATTTTTATTTTGAACATAAATAAGCCGCACCTGTTTATAAGCCTGTCTACACTAATGTACTTTACACAGGCTTTAACAAAAGACACGTTACACACTGTGTAACAGGTGAAATATGTTGCGCTTCCTTTAAGAACATAGCGGTATTTTGGGAATAGCATGCCACTGCATTTTCTGGTATTACTGCATTCTTCCGGTATTACTAATTTCTAAGTTTCTTTGACTAACTCGTAACGCTGTTGCCAAGAAAAATAAAAAAGCACGAGTTTTGGAAACCTGTCTGTGCTTATATGATTTCTGTTGTAACTGGAGTTAGCGAGCTCTCCCTTCACCCAGACTCAACGCGGCTTGTATCTAAACAGTAGCAGACCAAGAAAGTCATTGTTCACCGTCTTCCTTCTTCCTTTCACAACTATTTCTCTCTGGAGTTTATCTTTTGGCATCGTAATGCGTTTAAAAAAATGTTTTTTCTCCCGATGCCGTGCAGCTCAGAACACAGGTGAAGTGCGTTTTTTCGTTTCCGTTCAGAAATGTAATTGGTCTAATGTTATGTCGCTCATTTTTTCGGCTTGAAGTCCAATTGATAAATAAGCCGCATCGTTGTTTAAGCCGCAGGGTTCAAAACGTAGGAAAAAAGTAGCGGCTTATAATCCGAAAAATACGGTAAATGAAAATGACATTATTTAACACAGAAAAAGTGGACAACTAAACCAAAGGAGGTGGTAGCCTAGTGGTATTGGACTTTGGAGCTGAAGGTTGTAAGTTCAAATCCCACCCACATCAAGCTGCTTTTTCTGGTCCCCTGAGCAAGCCCCTTAACCCCATAGCTGCTCAGTTGTACAAAGGAGATAAATGTAAGTAGCTCTGGATAAGGTGCAGCAAATGTAAAACATTTTCCTTAAAACTGCCATTAACTAGCTGTAAAAAGACAACACTGGAAAGATGCCGTGGGGATCCTACGATGCTGTTTCATGGGCCATTACTGTCTGATGTGGTTGAGTCTGACCCTGTCTAATCAGTCCTGCTCTGTCATTATTCCTGCTTGAATACAAGTCTGGGTGACATTTCAAAGCACAGGCACATTAGATTAAATTAAAAGTAAAGTTGAAACCACGGCTGTAACTCAGCTTGAGTCATGTTGAAAAAAAGAAAAAAAATACTTAAGAAAAAAATCAATTTCCGAAAAATGCTCTTTTATAGTCACCAAAAAAAAAATGTTTTGAAGACTTTGTGTTTTCTCAGTGTTGGGTAGTAAAATGGTGAAATGTATTCGAAAACATTAAGAGACATGAAAATAACTTCCAGTTCTCCTGTAACAAGATTTAATGAGAAACCACCACCACACTGTGATAAATAAGCATTCCATGGAATTGTTGTGCTTTTCAGCACATCTACAACACAGTAAACCTCACTGTGATTATTTCCCTATAACAACACATGGCAATCTGTCAAAATTTCTTGTTCATTACTCATGCCATTAATTTGGGTATACTTGATATTTTGCAACTTCCATAAAAATCAGATCAATTGCTGCTCCCTTTTACTTCCTAACTCTTGAAATGAAAAACACAAATAAATCTTTCATCAGAAATTCAAAACCCTCTGAGATTTCCTATAAAAATCCTCTGACTGCCACAAACCACTTACACTGAAGACTGGAGCAGCCAAAAGAAGAAGAAGAAGGATCTGGAATCCACACCTTCTGACTAATGAGAATCTGGAAACACACACCTTATGACAAATAATCTAAAATCAACAGCTTCAGATCAGAATCTAAAACCATTTAGGCATGTATTAACTAATCAGATTTTAGAATGAACATCAACTGACAATTCGGATTCTAGAACCTGCATCGACTGTCCAATCAAAATCTAAAATCAAAGCATCATGACCATACGGAATCTAGAATCAACATATACTGACGGAAAAAACTCTAAAATAAAAGTTTTATTTTTTCACTTTAATGATCAGAATCTCGAATCTATAACTTCTGACTAATTAGAATCTTGAAACACACACCTTCAGTACAATCAGAATCTAGAATCAAGTTCAGGTTGATTTCTATAGTACTTTTCACAGTGGACATTGTCTCAAAGCAGCTTTACAGAACATTAGAATTATAGAACAAATATTTTTTGATCTAAAATAAAATGTAATATAAGTGAATTATGTGTATTAAATAATTAATGTGTATTAATGAATTGTGTGGTGAGCAGCCTGGGTCGACCGTGGCAAGGAAAACCGCCAATATTATTTTTAACAATACTCTTGATATCACTCATTTGGTGAGTGATATCAAGAGTATTGTTAAAATAATATTGTTAAAAAACAATACAAAACACCAGAAAGTAAGAACTACCCGGAATCTGCATATATTAACGAATCAGAATCTGAAGCCAACATCTATTGACTAATCCAATTCTAGAATCATCAACTAACAAATCAGATTCTAGAATCTAGAATCATATATATAGACCAATCAAAATCTAGGATCAAACGGTTCTGACCAATTGGAGTCATGAATCATTATCTAGTGCCTACTCACATTCTAGAATCAGCCTCTACTGACCAATCAGATTCTAGAATCAAAGCCTTTTGATCAATTACAATCTCAAATTCACACCATCTGATTAAATAGAATCTCAAAACACACACCTTCTGGCTAATCAGAATCTAAAATCAGCAGTATTACATCCTGTACAAATTTTTTTATATATATATATCTTCTCCTCTTCTGCTATTTATGAAGCACTTGTAAACACAAGCTGTTCTTTGTCTAGGGCTGTGGCTTGTGAACCTGCATGAGTTCAACACGCTCGAGTGAATCTCAATCACAGAAACGTTTGTCTGTCTCTCGTCTCTTCTTCGAATTTGCCTTTGCCGCTTTTCTCCAAACAACTTTTAGTATTTACAAAACTGAGTTGAACTAATTTGTCTAAGCATCTTTAGAGAATGATTAATAGTTTTACTGACTTAGCCCAAATCTTTCACAGAGATCCAAACAGACAAGACACAACACACACACACACACACACACACACACACACACACACACACACACACACACAGACACGCACACACTCTTTGGAATGCACACAAAGTTGCTAGCTTGCCAGTGCTTTGTGGTGCTGGACTTTAGCTGGCACACGAATGTAACATGATTTAATAAGAAATAAAACCCAAACCACATTCTGCCCGGTTCCAATCCCACTTTTATGCAATCTGCCCAAAAAAGTTACACTGAGGTCACTTCAGTGTGTGTGTGTGTGTGTGTGTGTGTGTGTGTGTGCATGTTTTCACGTCTTTTTATATTTCTGTATGTCATGTATGGAGATCCCCATTTTCAGAGGTGGATTAAGTCGGGTAAGTCTCCACTGAAGGCCCAGGTATCAAATGCACGGCCCGCCACTGTGTGATGGAAATCTGCACTGAGCTTTCACAATTAGCGCTATAGCTTAAAGAACATCTTCCTCGATGCTAAGCGCGCTAGTCAGAGCTTACAATTCGCATCTAGAGCAAATAACACAAGCTCAAATATATTTGTGTGGATATTTTAGCATTCCACAATAGCTGACAGAGGAGAAAGAAAGAAAGAAAGAAATTTGGTCATAGAAACACTTGAAAAGACATTTACACGATGGACATTTCCAGAAAAGCTCGACATCGTTATCAACAGTTGTTAATCGTTTTCATTAACTATTTAGACGTTTGTGTTTTCTTTCCTGTAGAATTTGCACAAAAACACACAATTTGCCTTTATTTCAAATCCCCAGAGAAAAACTTGATGTACAGAAAAAATGCTGAACATGCGGATGTGCAGCTGTGGCTACAGTGAAACGAGATGTGTTAAATTGTGTTTATTTGGTTTCTTGCTATAGTAATGACATTCGTTCTAACTGTATGAGATTCCGGTTTGTGATGCAGCACTCTATATTTGATACTTTGAACTCAAAAAAATGTAAGGTACTATAAAAGCCATGGGGGAAATTATTAATATTATAAATTTTACCATTAACAATCGGCTGTTAGCATTAACGCTGATCAGGCAGAACATTTCCTTTGGCTTTTCACGCGCAAGATTCAAGTCTCTCATATAATTTATCCTGCATTTATTCTATGACCCTTTTTCTTTGGAAAGCCCTAAATAAGATTCATTTCCTTTACAGAAATGTGTGTGGGTGTAGTTGTGTGGTTTTACTGTGGTGATTCAGCAACATGAGATGAGAATTGTAGGCAAAAAAAATGATTTACCTTTGGGACAGGGGGACCGTGATCGTCCATAAATGTAGATTCTCCTAAAAAGAGCAAGAAAAGCAGGGGATTAGATGTTTATTAAATCAGAATGCTAATGAAAGTATATAAAATGGAGAACTGTGTGCATACTGCAGTATATTCTAATATTTAGCCCATATTGGAGTCACAGGAAGAACCATGTCCCAAAAAAAAAGATTAAGTGTAGTAGATTGTGTGTAAGTGGGAGAGACTTTTTTTTTTTACCCAAAGATTATGCTAACAGTTAGGAGTAAAGCGACAAGTCACTTCTTCTTCTTCAGAACCCATAACACATCACGCAACATGGAGTTTCTATATTTCTGAATGTTTTTTGGGGTTTTTTTTGCCCTAAAAGACCAGTTTGCATTATTTCCTGCAGAAAAAAAATCACTAGGAAATCTCATATTTCTCTCTGTCCTGTCAAGAAAATGTTCCAATGTGTTGGTTTCTAGATTAGATTGATCAGATAGTGCTAAATATTCAGTACATGTTTAATTATTTATAGTAGTATGGACAATTTATTTTGATCTCACTTTAACCTCTGTGCTGAATGCGTATCGAGGGTTAGAGGGGGAAATCGAATCGTTGATGTGGTGAAGTATCAGTGAGTTTTGAGAGTCAGAGCTGTAACAGTCACACTGCTTTATAATGTTCACACTGTTCTCAAGCTAAAAGACAGAGAAATAGAGAGATACAAAGCAAATAAAGAAAATAGTAAGAACATCCAACTGGATCATTTATTCATGCTGCAATGCATGTTGGGAGTTTTGTACTACTCTGGCACCCAGCATGCATTGTAGCATTAACGTTTATTAATAATCATTATTCTTGGGTTTCATGTGTTGATTCTTGATGTCTGTGTGTGTGTGTCTTAATGATTATGTAGCTCTAAAGCTTTAGTGTGTAAAATGTTTATAAAATCCTTAGTAATACTTTTTCCTGTTACCCTGGAGAATGTTTCCATCGTGAACATTATGATGTTAATTAGATACCTGCTACAAAATCAAAGATAGGGTTATTAAGTTTATATCACCATCCATAGTCAACCAAAATCAGTAAATTGCAATTTCTTTTAATGCTTCTTGTCACAACAAATGTGCTTCATAAACACAATTCCAACCGCCAGAGAAAAACTAATATTAAAGAGTCAAGAGCCGAAATAAAGCAACCACTGATCTCCAAAACGGTGAGGTCAAACTGTTACGTCTCAAAAGAATGCTTTGTAGAAACTCGACAGAAACGAAGTGAAACTGTAATAAATGAAGCTGGTAATGCTGTTTTTGGATTTGTTTAATCATCCTGTTTTCATCCAGTTGATTTTGTCGAAGGCTGTAACTGTGAGTGGTTTTGTTTCTTGTTCTTTCCCCCAGTGATTCTGTGTCTCAGTTCACTCATTTGTTTTCATTCACTCTGTTAAGTAGACTGCAAAATACTAGTAAACTCATGAAGGGAATAGTTTTTACAAGTGAATGCAAGTTTACTTGTGTTTACATTAACAGTATTTAACTGTTAATTAAACAGTAATTTCATGTTTAATAATTTAAAGGTTTTTACCTTATTTACGATGCATTTTTTCACCATAAAACCTACGAAAATTTTTACAGTGTGGATAGATAGATGGATGGATGGATGGATGGATGGATGGATGGATGGATGGATGGATGGATGGATAGATAGATAGATAGATAGATAGATAGATAGATAGATAGATAGATAGATAGATAGATAGATAGATAGATAGATAGATAGGAAGAAGAGACAGGGAAGGAGAAAGAAATTGAGATAGATACCTAGAGAGAGAGAGAGAGAGAGAGAGAGAGAGAGAGAGAGAGAGGAGAACAGATGGCTGTTATTTATCTCACTAAGGAAATAACTTGTCTTTAGGACAGAGCACATCATTAAATTTAACTATGAAGCCTTAAAATGCAGAGCGTTTCATTCGTATTTCACTCCCTGGTTCACTGCTCGAGCTCCGATATAAACTGTTTCATTTATTTATCGTTAAAAAGTCTGAGTGTCTTTTAAACATGATGAAGAGAGTTTTCAGGATAAGTCCTGTAATAAAAAAATTATCCTCTACTACCCTCCTCTTCTTAGATTCCAGCTCCTGAGATCAGTTTAGGCCTGGGATTGGGCAGTAAATTGCATTTCAAGATTTATGTCAGTGTATAATCAACAATAAAACAACAACTAAGAAACCATTCAATTCAATTCAGTTTTATTTGTAGTGCGCTTTTAATAATGGATATTGTCTCAAAGCAGCTTTACAGAGATAAAGCAATTATAAAGTTGTATAAAAAAAATTATGTTTGTTTCTTATAATTATAAGTTGATCCCTAATCAGTGAGCCAGTGGCAACTGTGGAAAGAAAAACCTTCCTGAGACGGCATGAAGAAGAAACCTTGATAGGAACCAGAATCAAAAGGGAACCAGTCCTCATCCGGGTGGCACAGAATGTCCATTCTCTATTATTTGTTCACTGATCGATCTACACACCGCTCAAGAGCAGTGTGATAAGCGTGTTGTCAGGCCTCGTGTTTTATGGTGAGACTCTTTAATCAGTAATAACTGAGCCTCCATTAGATGAAACAAGTCCACTTATGTATCTGATCCCCACAGTGACGTGACTTATTCAGCATAAAAACAGCATAAAAGTGATCACACATAAACCTACAAACTTCATGCAGTTAAACAGGTGACAAGTGCAGTCGTCTGCACAGACCATCAGCTATAACGTAGTTTTTTTCACAAGATTTCAAAAAATCCACCCAGTAATAACAGCTGTATGAATATTTTTCTAAATAACTTATAATTTCCCATCATAGAGCTAAACTTGGCCTGAGAGCTGGACTATCTAACTCGTCTTTCCAGTTACAGGAAATCCTGTGCTGGGTTTTGTCGGTGAGGATATGCACAATATGTTTTGGATTGGTTTAATCACATGAACTGTCTACTGTTTCAGCATCAGCAATTCAGAAAAGCCTAATCCTGAGAAACCACCATCAAATCAATCACTACTTGTATCTTAAGTTGATGAAAAATGGCCCAGATCTGATAGCACAGATTCCACCGTTTCCTGTTTTGGATTGTATAGTGAACATGTGACTATTGCACCTCTGAGACCCACCCTTCTCTCGCAATGGGTTATTTCTTACAATTTGGAAAAAAGACTCCACAGGATGTACACACCTACTAAAACTCAGCATAATTCAGTTCATCCTTCTTCCCACATGACAGAACTTTCCTGTGAAAACGCCATTTACTTTTATTTTTTTAATATAGCAATGAAAAGAAAGAAAAGAAATGTTCCAAAATTCTGAATTAAACAAATGTGTCATTTTGATGAAATATTATTTAATTTGGAGTGCTTTGTAATACCAGACACTGTCACAAAGCAGCTTTACAAAGGTCAATATATTAAAATATATACGTTTTAAACTGATAAATTTGTCCATATAAGTTGAGCCAGTGGTGACAGTAAGTGAAGAAAAAACTCCCTGAGATGGCATGAGGTAAAAACCTGAAAGGATCTCAAAAGCAGAGTTGGCAAATGTACATTCTTCACGTACCATATATACATACTTTGTTTTTAATACTCTAAGCAACATGGACATGGAGAGATATGGATGCTTTACTCATATGTATGTTTGTTATTAGTGACACCAAACTCAACATAGAGCATAAAGACAAACTTTTGTAAATGTTTTAAAGTAATTATGGTGGGTTAAATTACGTAAATCATCAGAACACCAAAAGGAACCTTTACTATGTTTCCACACGGACAGTTAATGAGGTGATACCGGAGCAACTGTACCTCTTCTAACTTTCATACGGATTACATAATCAGGTGATCAGGAATGTCTGTGCTCTCATGTTTACATCACTGAATCCCTCTCTCTCATCCACGTTAACCCCAGACTTCTTACTGACTTCTGCCTGCTAATTGTTAGCTTCTTAATCTAGTCTACATCTGTGGTGTGTGAGAGCCAGGAAACTATACACCAGTGGATTAAAAAAGCCGCAGAATGACAAGAAACGGGTTGATGGGCTAAAAACGGTGCGCAGTGAGAAGAAACAAATTCACCAAATTATTAGATTCAAACTAAAGTAACGAGTCTATTTTGAAAATGTAAGAAGTAGAAAGTATTTGTGTAAAAAACTTAATGAGTAAAAGTAAAAAGTATAATAAACAGTGAAGTAAAGAACTAATACCAGAAAAATCTACTTAAGTACAGTAACGAAGTATTTCTACTTGATTACTTCACACCTCTGCTCAAAAGGGAACCCGTCCTCATCTGTGTGACACTGAATGTCCATTCATTATACACTGATCAGGAATAACATTATGACCTGTGAACTGGTTATCTCCTTATCATGGCAGCTGTTATTGGGTGGGACATATTACTCAGTAAGTGAACATTCTCAGGTGTTAGAAGCAGAAAAACTGGGCAAGCGTAAGGATTTTAGCGAGTTTGCCAAGGGCCAAATTGTGATGTCTAGACGACTGTTTTTTGTACTGTCTATGTCCATGGGGCCAAGTTTAGCAGCACCAAGTGATTTCCAATTAATGAGAATTTTCATCCATGAGAGTAATTCATCCATCAAGACATCAGGATCAATCAGGCAGATCCAGAAAGCAAAATGGAACATAAGTTCAGGCTTTAAGTCCATCATACATATGAATCACATAAAACCTCCTCACACATCACATTTAGGAAATTTGGTAGACGCCCTTAGACAGAGCGACTTAAAAGCTGAGCAGTTTGAGGGGCTTGCTCAACGACCCAGCAGTGGCAACTTTGTGGTGCTGGGATTTGAACTTTGTGACAAGTTTAATGCCTTAACCACTGAGCTACTAACTCCATATTTTACAAACGTATAGAGTCAATACCAGGGAATAGGGATTATGGCTACATCTCACCAGGTTCTCTCAGGTCCTCCCAGGTCCTTTTTTTCAACTATAGCATTGGCTTGCTCTAAAGGCTGGCTGAGAATTGATGATTTGCCCATCTCTGTGATTTTAGTCCACTAAACCGCCTCCCAGAACATAGGGCTTTCTCAATGGACGGATAAATCACCAACCCATAATTCCAGAGGACATCAGGAGTCCTGTTTTTTCTCCACATCCCCCACTAGAAGCCACTTAGCACCTTGTACAGCTTCAGCTCGCTCAGATTTTACTGTAGATGCTGTTTCCAAGCCAAAAATTTGATGGATAATAAAAGCTATGATACTAAGCAAAGTGATTCTTCTGGCAGGTCGAAGCAGATTCCGAAGGGTTTGTTTGTTCGAGGCCACTTAAATCATGTGCACTTCAATAAGTCATGATTAAAGCCCCAAAGCACAACGGCTACAGCCAGATTCATAACGGACAGCAGAGCACCATTTAGCATGCTAGGATTGCAAATATGTGCATATATAAGTACAAAAATGGTAGACGACGATAAAAATTTGTTGAACTCAAGAAACAATGGAAGAAAAGTATCCAAATTCTGTTGAAATGTGAAAATTGTTTACAGCTAGTAATGATTTGCTTCAGCTACACTTAAGAATGCTGCAATTAGTGCAGGAATTTCCCCAGACGTATACTTTCCGCTTTGCAATATTTAATTCAGATGATGTAATTAGTAACTTGGTTAAATACGGCTTTGAGATGAGATGAGACAAAAATACTCGAAGTTGGGTCAGAAAGCCAAACATCACTGTTTAGGCGGCTGGTGTTGGTAAGTGCAAAAAACGACAGTTATTTTTAACTGACCTGTCATTTTCCGCCTCGGCTATGTGTGTGTGTGTGTGTTCATTCATAGGAGCTGTGTCATGTAGAGAGCATTGACCAATGACTAGAGTGCAGTTCAAATAAATGCTCAGGTGCTCCATTACAGCATTCCGGAGGTTAAATGAGGAAAATAGCAGCAGGTCTGGTGGATCCGGCTCATTATTCCTGTGGTTGAAAAGATCATAAATTACACTGATCAAACGGTGGAAAAGAGACAAGTACCTACACGAGTCATATTTCAGAGTCATTTTTCTGCTTGAGCAACACATTTCACTCATGCTCCCTAAAGCAAAAGTTATGGTTTTAATGACAGGAGAAAAGGTGGTGTCGCTGACATCAGTCGATTTGACATCGCATAATAAGATGCAGTGGATTTTCTCCAAATCTACATTCTGTATGAATGGAGTCCAGCTGGAACTCTTACACCAGGATGGAGCCAGCTATTGTATTGGCTTGGCTAAAGGGTTAGGGGGAAAACTAGCATAAAACAGACTACCTTTTTCTTGGCAATGATATCATTAGCAGGCAGCTATGTTGCAGGTACTAAATGACAGCTTGATAGCGTGACTAAAAAACGTAACTTACTTAACCTGCAAGTTTTGTCTTTGTATCTGCAGGTAGTTTTGCGACTTCAGTCAAATCTATGAATCTCTATATCCTGTAGGATACAAAAGATCGTTTAAGCCTCTTACAGAGATCCTAAGTTTCCTAAATCTTTGAGATTTCCATGAAACTCACATCTTCAAGTACCATTAGATGGCTACACAACATGAAATTTCCCCCCAAACAAACTGGAACAGAAATAAATCACTCCATCTTTAGGAAACGCTTCATCCTGGGTTGTATTGGGTTTGGAGTCTTTCCAGGAACACTGTGTAGACATTGTGAAAATTCACCTTACATTGGGGTCTATGCTACAATTGTTCAGTTATTCACACCTTAGAATAGTCCATATTCTATGCATTTTGCAAGTGGGAAAAACCTAAAGAACCAAACCAATGCAAACATGGAGAGAACATGCACGTACAGTATCCGGAGCCCTGGATTAACTCTGGAGGTAAAAATTCTAGCCACTAAATTACATTTTTTATAATGGAAACCAGAAAAAAATATATATACTGGGCTCTGAGAACCAGCTTCCCTTTTTACACTATTTACATTGCAACCCAATGACCAGCAGAGATTGTGTGTTTAAGTTACAAGTAAATTACAGATCTTTTTTTACATTTACAGTACAGAACCAGCAAATGAAAATGCACCTGCACCAGAACCAATATAGGACTGCAGGTTTAACAGGGTGTGTACTGTAAATGCTTTTTCCAATGGTTTTTGCGTATTTCAAGAAGCATGTGGTCCAACATCACAAAAAACTCCTTGACTTACCATGTAGCAGCTGGCCAACATTAAACCCCCTGGTTCTAAATCATCAGTCTAATGATGTGTAAAGTGCGGCCTGATGTCTCCACCCAGTACTGTTATTCTATGGGTTTGCCAGTTTAACTGTTTGCCAAATGTGGTAGCGTTGGCTTTTCTTTTTTTAAGAAGTAATGGAAATATGTTTTTATAGAAGCTTTACCATGTAAATTTAAAAAGGCCTGGGTCGACTCCTCAGATTAGGATAAAGTGACATAAGGGGGAGAAATTTTCTTGAGGAAGAGAAATTTCAGCTCAGATGTAACAAAGAGTACATATCTAAATTTCCATGGTCGTGACCTGAGCTGCCCATTTAAGCGCTAAAACCATTACGCCACATGAGTAATTATAAGTTGAAGTTTATGTATGTTATACTGTACTAGAATATGCACAGTGGTTAATATAAGAGTTTGTGTTTATTTTTAAATGGAATTGCTGATCCGGTTATATTTCACTATCGTGCGTCAAAACCAGCTGCAACAACACTGCTTAATAAAAAGGAAATTCCACAGGAGAGATACTACTGAAGTATTCCTGTTCAACATGGTTCTAAAAAGTGGTGATTTTATTGAAGTTCTGGCAGTTGTGCTCTGTTCTATCTCTTTAACGTATAGGACATATTTGATCCTACTAGCAGTTTTAAACCAATAGAGAGACACATGCATGGTCCTTTTTCACACTAGTTCATTTAACCGTATGAAGATTAAATGTGTCCAAACAATCCATAAATGTTCAAATGTTTTCAATAAAAAAAATCCCCTATTAGCATGAAAACCAGCTTTATTTTCACTCGTGGCATCCAGACACAGTTCCTCCAAACATTAAAAAAATACTTTGCCATGCCTCTTGTAAAACTTGCGAAAGCCATTCTGCAGTAGTTGGAGATGTCTTGTTGTATGGTGAAGTCGGTTGCAATCAGCTGCAGTCCAGAGAGAATTGCATGGTATATAAGTATAGAATGGAAGCCACTTTCCTTTCACTTTCTGGAATGAGGCTTCCACCTTCCCTGCTCCAAAACAACCCCAAACCATTAATCTTCCACCTCCATGATTGACTGTGGGGGTGAGACAGTCTGCTAACATCTTAACATTCTTAGACAAGTTCTTCTGTCACATTTGGACTCATCTGTCCACAGAACTTTTTTCCACCCATTCACTATCCAATTTTTGTGTGTTTTTGCCTTCTATCTAGTTTGTTGCATAGAAACAAAAGGAACATGCATGTGTCTCGAAACCATCATTAGACCATGTTTTAAAGCCCTCTGAGATGATGAGATGCAGTTTTCATACTCGCAGTACACTTTCGCATCGGTAGATCAGCACTTTTCTGAAACAAGTGAGGATGAGATGTTTGAAACCGAGTGAAAGAAAAGCCGAGAGAGAACGAGAACAACGGCATGACACAACAAATCAGAAACATATCAGGGACTGAGAAAAAAAAGAAGACAGTCTGTATGCATCACATTTCTTTGGACAGTTCTGGGATCTGTGTGTGTGTGTGTGTGTGTGTGAGTGTGTGTGTGTGTGTGTGAGTGTGTGTGTGTGTATGTGTGTTGTAAGTCCAGTCTAGCGAATTCTTGCTGTTACCTAAATGTGGAATGAGATGTTAAATGAGGAATCTGAGGTAAATAATGCAAATGTACAGTTCACGCCATCATGGCTACTGGATTTTGTACCTAATATTTAAAAACAGGTTACATCCATCTGCCTGGCTTGTTGCTTGGACAAAAATAACACACACACACACACACACACACACACACACACACACACACACACACACACATTTAGAGGTCATGCCTTTGCTATATTGAAAACATTTTATAAGGAATTGAATTGCAAATGCATCACTTGACAGGCAGGTGCCATGCGTGAAAGAAAATAAAAGTTGTTTTGCCCACTTGTTGACTACCTGGCATCATCACACACACACACACACACACACACACACACACACATGATTTGACTATCAGTCGACTATAAGTAAGACTTGACAATTCTGCTGAGACTTTGTAAATCTTATGTAATTCGGATAAAAATAAATAAATAAATAAATAAATAAAAACATGTCGCATCTGCAGCATCTGTAAAAACCCTGATGTGATCAGCTTTCCTCATCACCCACCTCCACACTGCCCTTATCAGAAAAAGTCTATACTTAAAAAGTGCGCTCTAATACGATTTACACAGGAAACCCACAACTCACAAACTCACAACTGCACAAAGAACCTGAACCAAAAAGTCCATTATGTTGTTGTTGTAGTAATATTTGGTTGCCATGTTTTCCTCCGTACTCTAGGAGCCGATCTGTTCCCATGATGACTCTGTTATCATCATCAGTTAGTTACAACACACACACACACACACACACACACACACACACACACACACACACTCAGAGGTCATGACTTTGCTATATTGATAAACCACATGGCAGAAGGAAAAGGAATAAAACAAGGGTTAGACAAGCAAAATGAAGAGGTGGAAGTCCTACGCAACTATGCTGAAAGACACACACACACACACACACACACACACACACACACACACACACACAAGATCATATTGGATTCATTATCAAACTCGAGAGAGTATTAAAATCATTCTCTCTCTCTTTCTCTGTGTGTTTGTGTGTGTGTCTGTGTGTTAGTGTGTGTGTTATTTTTGTCCAAGCAACAAGCCAGGCAGATGGTTCCTTATTATTGAGGGATTTTCTTTTCAGGAATGTTACTGGCAATAATGAGCTTTTGCTTCTTTCCTGACTCTCTGACGGACCTGATACACCAAACCGCACACAAAATCACACAGACTAGTCAATAATCCATTTATCCATTTCTATACACTTACAGTATCAGCACAATACACCTCTCCTAGACACATTAGTAGCCAGGGTCTAGAGATGTGTCTGGTCGGAAGCAGTCTGTGATTTGATTTGTTAAACTCTACTTGACACCTTATACTATATATCCTGTGACTGTTACTGCACTGAACAGCTGATCATAGAATGTTAACAAATACACTACTGTCACTTATTGTCTTTATTGCACTGCTTCATCCACTATGCATCTTTGCACCATCCATAACCATAATGTTTATCATTACACTACTGTATATTCCACCCATATTAATACTGTAAATACTGTATCATACAAACATGCAACGGTAAAATCCTGTAAATGATAAAACATGAAATTACTCTGTATTTAACAGTTAAATACTGTTAATGTAAACACAAGTAAACTTGCATTCACTTGTAAAAATTCCCTACATGAGTTTACTAGTATTTTACAGTCCACTTGACAGAGCGAATGAAAACAAATACGAGTGAATTGAGACACTGATGAACACCTGCTGTTAACACGCAGAATCACTGGGGGAAAGAACAAGAAACAAAACCACTCACAGTTACAGCCTTCGACAAAATCAACTGAATGAAAACAGGATGATTAAACAAATCCAAAAACAGCATTACCAGCTTCATTTATTACAGTTTCACTTCGTTTCTGTCGAGTTTCTACAAAGCATTCTTTGAGATTTGACAGAGGTTTATATTTTATCAAAAATGTTTTTGAGATTTAGTTGCTTTACTTGGGCGCTTGACTCTTTTTTCTCTGGCTGTTGTGAATGTGTTTGTAAAACAATAAGAAAAGCCAATTTTAGTGGTTTTGGTTAAATATTGATGATAAACAGGGAGCGTTGCATTAGGAATCTTTATGATAGTAATATGACTTTAAGGTAAAGTCTTTTTTTTTTTTTACAGTGTGTACATATTATCCTCTGCACAGTCTTGCACAGTTATATTGTATATATATATATATATATATATATATATATATATATATATATATGTATATATATACACTTACAGTTGTGTTCAAAATTATTCAACCCCCACTGAAATTGATTGTTTTGGTCGGTTTGACATTGATTATGATCATTCAGTCATCCTGCTTACAATTAAATCAAAGAGGCACGTGTAGGTCAGACAAATATAACATAACATTTATAATGAAATAACCACAAATGTCTTTCCTGAACTCACATCATTATCAGTTTTATTCAACCCCCAAGTGACATTCAATCTTAGTACTTAGTACAACATCCTTTTACAGTTATAACAGCTTTTAAACGTGAAGCATAGCTTGACACAAGTGTCTTGCAGCGATCTACGGGTATCTTCGCCCATTCATCATGGGCAAAAGCCTCCAGTTCAGTCACATTCTTAGGCTTGCACTGCAACTGCTTTCTTTAAGTCCCACCAGAGGTTCTCAATCGGATTTAAGTCTGGTGACTGCGATGGCCACTTCAAAATGTTCCAGCCTTTAATCTGCAACCATGCTCTAGTGGACTTGGAGGTATGCTTGGGATCATTGTCCTGTTGAAAGGTCCAACGCCTTCCAAGCCTCAGGTTTGTGACGGACTGCATCACATTGTCATCCAATATCTCCTGGTACTGAAGAGAATTCATGGTACCTTGCACACGCTGAAGCTTCCCAGTACCTGCAGAAGCAAAACAGCCCCAAAGCATGATTGACCCCCCGCCATGCTTCACAGTAGGCAAGGTGTTCTTTTCTTCATAGGCCTTGTTCTTCCTCCTCCAAACATAGCGTTGATCCATGGGCCCAAACAGTTCTAATTTTGTTTCATCAGTCCACAGAACACTATCCCAAAACTTCTGTGGTTTGTCCACATGACTTTTGGCATACTGCAGTCGACTCTTCTTATTCTTTGGGGACAGCAAGGGGGTGCGCCTGGGAGTTCTGGCATGGAGGCCTTCATTACGCAGGGTGCGCCGTATTGTCTGAGCAGAAACTTCAGTACCCACATCTGACAAATCTTTTCTCAGTTCCTCAGCAGTCACACGGGGACTTTTCTCCACTCTACGCTTCAGGTAGCGCACAGCAGTCGAAGTCAGCATCTTCTTTCTGCCACGACCAGGTAGCGTTTCAACAGTGCCCTTTGCCTTGAATTTGCGAATGATGCTTCCTATGGTGTCTCTTGGTATGTTTAACATCTTTGCAATCTTCTTATAGCCATTGCCCTTCCTGTGAAGAGTAATCACCTGTTCTCTTGTCTTCCTGGACCATTCTCTTGACCTCACCATGTTTGTAACCACACCAGTAAATGTCTAGAAGGAGCTGAGTATCACAGTCATTTTAAATCTGCCTAATTGGTGCTTATTAGGCTTTATTGCTGCTCCCTGATATCCACAGGTGTTTTCAATACCTGATTGAAAACACTTCATTGAACCTCTGTTCTTCAGAGTGGTAGTCTTTAAGGGGTTGAATAATTATGTCAATGAAGAATTCACAAAAGAAACATTTACTACTGTATTACAAAACTAATTGATGTCATTTTAGTTGCATATGGTTCTTTAAGAAGTCCTTGTAGGATTTCATTCTGAATACAATTACAAATGTACACTAAATTCCCTAAAACCATTTACAGCATTGGGGGTTGAATAATTTTGAACACAACTGTATATAAGATCTAATTTTTGTTAAATTTTATTTAATTATTTATTTTAAAAAATTGTTAAAAACCTGCTTGGTTGAATCATATGTTCAAATAATATTTTCTAATATTTTCTAAAAAATAAAATAGAATAAATCTAATAAATTCAATACACTAAATTGAGTAATCAATAAAATTAGCACAAATTAAATTGATTAAATTAAATTGATACAAAAATTATTTAATAGTTTAAATTTGGGTATATTTACATTTAATATATATATATATATATATATATATATATATATATATATATATATATATATATATATTTATTTCAGAATACAAATGTCTTCATTTCTTCCATTCTTAATTTATTCATTCCCTGACGAATTGTCAGGATTTTCACCTTTTACAAGAAATTCTTGAAGCTGAACATAAAAATGCTAAATAATCTATAGGGCTAGCATTAGCCACTAGCCCCTTCCTGGTTAGCGGCTAAGGCTAGTGCTATAGATTGTTTAACGTTTTAAAGCATACGCAAAACAAATCGTATTTCCAGGAAGGAGCGTGTGGCCGCGGTGACACTGCAATAACTCTAGTTTCTTTTTTATACCCCTGGCATTGTTGTGTATGTTTTACAGTTTAATAATAATAAAATAATAATAATAGTGATAATAAAATGCACACATGCAAGGCAGAGACTAAACAAACTTGTGGTCCGCCACTTAATACGTTCCTGGGGGAATATATCATAACTGGTTTTCTTTCTTCATATCACATAGCTGTGATTGGCAAAAGTATATGAGCTTTTGATTGCAGTACCGTATGTGGCGTGACACTGTTGTGTAGCAACAACTGCTACTAAATATTTCAGCAGCTGTTGATCATCCTGAATTTCGGCTTGAAAGAATTTAAACCCATTCCTCAGCATGGAACAGTTTCAACTCTGGGAGGTTGGTAGGTTTTCTCACATGAACCGCTTGCTTCAGGTCCTTCCACAACATTTCTATTGAACTGAGTTAAAAATTTGACTTGACTGTTCTATTCTTATTACCATTCTTATATAGTACAAATTGTATGCTTTGTGGCACTGTCTCGTCCCACTTTCTCTCGAGATTGAGTTCAAACAGATGTCCTGACATATCAACAGAGATCACATGTCAGACTGTCATCCAGACCATCAGCAGGTTTGGTGACAAAACAAGACTGCACACATGGAAAAACTTTTCATACCCAGTGTAACATATGGAGGCGGATCAGTGATGCTTCGGTGCTGTTTTGTGGAATGTGTCTCGTATTTTAATAGTTTAATGGGATCGAGATCAAGTTCTCACCTATATTTATAATCACATTTTAAAGGGAACAAGAAGATTTGGCCAAAGTTCTGCGCATTATCTTATTATCCAAATCCAAGCAATAAAATAAAAGACCAAATTGAAAAAAAGATCAAATTTAAAAAGAAATAAACAGATAAACAGGAAGCCATAAACAGAAAACGGAGTAATATGAGCATAAACATTCACACCAAAGGAGCTAAAATAATACTTGTTTTTATACTGGACATTTTTAAAATGTCTATATTAAGCAAGCTGGCATAATGTTTAATAATCTCAGAGCTGGAACAATAACAAGCCGATTTTTGGAGAATGGTCAAAACTAGCTGATTAGACTAGCTCAAAACTCTAATGCTAGCTTGAAATCTTGAAATATCTTGAAATCTTGTTCCATTATTTTGGTTCTTTCTAGAAAGAAATGCTTGAAATGAGCTAAAACCTTTTTCAGAAGCATATTACAAACTTTGAATGAGTACAAATAGGTGTAATAACCTTGTATTTTTGTGACCTAATAAAAGGAAATATTTGACGCATTTGACTTCATTCAAGATGTTTCCATTTGCTTCATTTTATGCTGTTCAGGCTGCTGTACGACTGCATGTGCAAAGAAAAGAAAAGAATGGCAAAGGAAAATATGTAGAACTGTGTTCTGTGAGCCAAAGAAAAACACTGAACATTTTTTAAAGTGAGACTCAAGAATGGTTTAAGGTCAGGGCTGGGGGAAGGGGTGAGAGGGAGGGAGAGGTTTGATGAGGTTAGCAACTGTAAAAAAGAAAATGAAAGAAAGAATTAAAGAAAGAAAAAAGGGTTTGGCCATCTCCACCCACACCCTCTTGATTCTCCCTCAGTGTTTGCTTTAGACCTGTGGGAAACCTGCATGTGTGCTATACATTTCAATCTAATATAACAAAGCTCAGGCAACAGGTCTGGACTAGACCTAGACTAGCTTAACGTTTAAACAAAAAAAAAGCTAAACACAAATAAATCCCTCCAAATATCCAACACGGAAGAACACAAAAGAACACAATGAACATGTCAGTGCTTATGAAAGTGTGCCTGAAACATGCTCTTTGTTGCTGTTGAGTTTGCATGGTACATGGATGGAAGAAAACACAGAGGACTTGGTAATTATACGGTGTGTGTAATGGTCCGACGTGCCGCCTTGGCATGTCTTAAACGTAAAAGACTTCAAACGGAAGTGCCAGCTGGGAGCGAAGGCTCAGCACTGGCCATAATTGACCCGCGCTCTGTTTTAGTGCCGCACTGCTGCCTGTCCTGAGAGAGGTACCGAGTTCATTCCGAACGGCTCAATGGAAAAATGAGAACTAGTATGAAGTACGTCATGCACTCAAGGCTAGCATTGAATTTACCCACATATACACACATTACTACTCTCCATCATACACTGACCCCCCCAGCCCAACCCCCACCCCACACACACACACACACACCACTCTTTCAAACAAGAAGGCTTACAGCACAGCATATGTTCTGCACATGTGCACGTGTTTGCTGATTACAGTGCGATACTGTGTAACCGAGTGAATAAAACAAGCCGCGCTCGCCTGTGGAATATTCCACTCAAGGCTTTGCTGGAACATTAAAGACACATGCTCACTAAAGCTAATCAGATTAGACTTTTTCCACGATTATCTGATGACTGTGTAGCTAGCTCTGAGGGAAAACTAACTAATAATCCCTTATACATCATATCACAATACTACACGACTTACCAGAACACAGCACGCTCACTGTAAGAAAGGCATGTTATATTTAAATACTCAATGTAAGCTAATCACGTATGCTAGCTAGCATTACTTAGCTTGCTGAGTGCTGGTTATTAAAAATGCTAATAGTGTCAGTCCAAGCAGAGAATCAAGCGCAATCAAGTTGAACAGCAAATTTTATACATCGACTTGAAAATGTTTTGAGCAAACGAAAACATGTCAAATCTCTTGCAACATGATTGGCTCAAGAGCTGTGTGTTAAAAAGGAATATCTTGAATAAAAAACAATTGATTTGTCTCCTGAATAAGGTCAAGATTATCCCAAACTGCACAATAAAACTGTATGTGAAGACACACTGTAATGGACATTCGGTCAATTAACAGACAAAGATCAAACACATAGTGTCGTCCCGATCTACAACATTTAACCTGTACCTTTCACGTAATTACATTATGTCCCCCTACTTGTTCATCTGCTACTTCCAAAACCACCATCGAGCTCTCCTGTGTTATAACAGCTATCTTTTTCAATCCAATCAAACGACGTTATGTCTACAGTTTTAAGAGTACAATATTTTATTTCAATACAAAACAGGGATAAGAATCTAATCAATGACAAAAAAATATTCAGTACACGCCTTGTGCCAAGGCTTTCACCTCCAGTGCTAGTGCAGAAACCACTTTGGTTAAACGTATCCACTGGCTTAAGTCCAGAACACTTCGGAACTGACCCAGTTCAATGATTTGCTCCCATAATACATAACCCTTTCCTCACACTCTAAAAGAGTTTGACAGCCACGCTGGAAAAATGACCCAATACTGCCAAAAAAAACACAAAATGCCTGGCATACTACTAAAATATTTACCTTGCGAATCCCTGGAAAAACCAAAACAATAAAAACCATCACAGGAACCTGATTAATGATGTTCTAATGGTCCTACTGGTGTCCAGAAAACACCAACATGTGATCTACAATTTGCCAAAGCTGGTCTATTGTTATTTACTAGACACAACATTGCTTCCTGTAGAAGGCAAACAGATTACCCATAAAGTAACCATTTCAGTTTCCATCAGTCCCATTAGAACCTTTAATGAATTCTCAAATTCAATAAGAGTTTCTATTTGTTAAAGTCTAATATCAGTATTATACTAATGGTAACTTAAAAGTTTTCAATTCATGATTTGTTTTTCACTTGAGAGAAACATACAGTTTAGTTATAAACATACAGTTAGCTAACTAATTAGCTAAATTAGTTTTAGTGCCGGTCCCAAGCCCGGATAAATGGGGAGGGTTGCGTTAGGAAGGGCATCCAGCGTAAAAACATGTGCCAAATCAAACATGCGGATGGTCCGCTGTGGCGACCCCTAATGGGAGAAGCCGAAAGAAAGAAAAGGTGACTAACACAAACTGCTAGTTTAGCTAGCTACATGTAATTAAAATAGAGTATTTTATAAAAGGTTACACTAAGCTTGCATTGGACATCCATTCTGCCAAATCTTCTTACTTTGAACACTAACTATATGGGCGTAGCTTATTTTGGACAAGAAGATTGGACTAAACAAATAACTTCATTCAAGCCTGAAAATTGTAGTGGATATAACTGTTAGTTCAGCTCAGTTTAAAGGGACCTTATAACCACATAAACATCTAGCGAGAACATTTTGCAGTTGCACATTGCTACGGTAATGCTAGCTAGATGAAAGACTAGCTTATTTCCCCACAGTCTTCGTTTCTTCTTAGGAAAGAATTGATGACGCATTGTGCAGATCATTTTTATGTTCATTAAACTAAAACTCAAGTCTAAAATTACCATTGACCGAAGGCAGAAATGTAGCCCACTGGCCTAATTCATGAGAACACTTGACATACTGTTGTACAGATGAATACTGCCAGGTTCTCAGGCCAAACAGGTTGTACTCGGCTCCAGATGTCGTCAGGGTTTCTCATGTGGTGAATGTGCATTTTTTTCCTTGGAGGGGGAAAAAAAACATGGTGGAGATTCAGCCGGACTCGTTTTTGAAGTAAGCTGAAAAACCCCATGCTTGACGTGTGCATACACACAGCGCACAAGCCTGTAAATAATTGTAAACCAGCTCCACTGGCTCCACTCCACCCAAACCCATGCCACCATGTCTCAAGGAAGTGGTGGTATACTTTGTATCATGAACAGCTCTCTTGTCCACTTTTTATCCAGAATTTACTTCTATCTAGAATGTTTTTTTATACATATAGCCTACAACTTCAAACTAGTTGCTTAAAGCTTTTATTTATATACATGGACGTTTGGGGGATAAAATGGGTGGAAAGCCAACATTCTCCACTATAAACTCTTTTAGTGGAACTCTAAAAACTACAGACTTAACTGGACTTTTCTAGCATTTTCATATCTGTTGGCCACCAAAAAGCTAATAAGGAAGGAAAGAGAATTTATTTCGAGATTCCGAGCATTAAATAAAGTCTGCACAAAATGTCTTCGTTGCTGTGGTTTGACTCAGTATGGTGCTACATTTCCTTACTAAAACAGGAAGCGAGAGATATTTTGTGGTACACTGCAAAAACTTCTCATCTAGTCAACACTTACAATCGCATTTCTAGCCATGAAAATCGTATTGATCTCATTTTAAGAATAAAATGCAAAAGCAGATTGTGTAAAATTATTAGGATTATTAAGATTATTTATCTTTTTTTCTTACTTAGTTAATAAAGCTTAAAGTTCGTTATTTGACCGGAGCTTAATTACTGTTAGAGACACTATTTGAGGCCTTGTATCTTTTAAAACTTCATTTTAACTGTGAAAACTGGTTTTAAAGTTGCACAGTTATGAAAAATGCTCAATAATCACACTTCGGAATTCATTAGTATTAATTTTTTCCGAATGCTTTTTTAATGTCCACACATTTATTTACAACCTAATAAATGATAAGACTCTGCAATATTAAGTCACAACAGTCTTAATAATGTACTTTGTTCTTTATAAAGAGTATTTATGGCTTTTTACTAAGTCGTTCTGTAGTATGATTTCAGTTTCTCATGTTGAATATCTTTCAGTGTTCAGTAATAATTACATACATTCAATAATGTTTTATGTTGCAATAAGTTTAAGTATATTGAGAAGCAGCAAGCAATGATTTCGCTTTGTTTTTGCATCGTAACTACTGCGTATTACATGACAGTCTTCATTTGAAAAAATAATTGCTTGAAATAAATGTTTTAATGCTTAAAACATTTTGTTCTTTTCTATAGTCTAGATATTTTTTCTTAAATCAAGAAATCTCACCAAGTGTATTTATCTAACTGTACTGGCAGATCATTGGATTTGTTTTTAGTCTGTATCTTCTTCAACCATGCATTTATTTATAATATTTAGAAAGTTATTTCTTTGCAGTGTAGCTTTTTAGATACCAACACGATCATGACATCTTGCTCTGAACAGTCCTAAGACGCACCTCTGAAGAGCGACTGTGACCACATACAAATTCCATTTTTACTGCTTCTAACCACGATTACTGCTAACAAGCTCTACTGTAAAACAGGAAATGCCCCCGGGGTTAAGACCTGCACTTCCCACATTTTAACCGGACGGTCACAAAGTCACGACTAGATAAAAATCAGCAAAAATTATTTTCAAATAAGAAATAAATGAGAGTATCAATACATACACTCCTATTAGCATCTGTAACATCAAGAGTGAAAAACAGTACGAGTTCATTTACAGTTAAATCGATATGTGACTAATAAAATAGTTTTTTAAATACTATAAACACAGTGTTTATTATTTACTTGGCTGAATCCATGTTCTAATACTAATCCCTTTATCCAGCATGGGAAATCACTTTCTGTACTAGTGATTAATGAGCAGCAGAATGATTATTGCAGAACATTGAACAGTGATTTTATAAGCTTTGTTTGTTGCAGTTTCTGGCAGGATACTGACAACGCAGGAACAAACCATGAGCGTTTTACTGATTACAATCTTTCATTTTGGCTTTTGTAATCTTCAAACCCTAGAAGCTATTCAAGAATTCATTTATTAAAGACAGACAAAGAGAGAATAAGAAAGAGAGAGAAAAAAAAAAAAGAGCAGTCAAGTAATATAAAGTCGTACACAGTCGACCCTGTAAATCACGTCTCAACGTCACTGAACCATTTTCTTACCCTCTAAACATAGACACAAGAGTCTGTTTAGTGCAGCCTCAGGAGCCAGAAGTGTTTACTTGCTTTGCTCAATGTGTTCTGAATTCATAAATGTGTGTTTGAGGTGAGAAATGTCCAGACTCCGACTGGCCTCCTTAACCTGACCCCTAATCCATCATAAAGCTGCTGTGCTCAAACGTAATTCACATTAATGCTCGGTACAGTCAGTAGAGCGTATACTACTGCATGTGGCTGTGGATATAGATATATATATTCTACATTGATTCTGTGTTTTTATGTAGAAAATTGAATCAAAAGTAGCATTTTACAGAATTTACCTCACAAAATTAGTCAAGAATTAAATCTAAAATGTACATTTAATCAGCTTTCTACAGGCACTTCATGTCGTTTACTGCATATGACAAATACAAGAACATGAAAATATATTATGTATCACCGTATAACATACGGCCACAAGCTCCTGTACACGTGACCATGCTGAACCTCAAATTCCAGATTTAGTCCCCATTTACTGTTATACCAACCTCCACTCTTCTGGGAAGAGTCTCCACTAGATTTTGGGGCACGGCTGTGGGGATTTGTGATCATTCAGCCACAAGAGCATTAGTGTGGTCAGGCAATGATGTTTGACATGAAGGTCTGGTGTGCCATCTGTGTTTCCAGTTTATCCCAAAATTATTCAGTAGGGGTTGAGGTCAGTGCTTGTGCAGAACACTGAAGTTCATTCACTCCATCCTTAACACACCATGTGTACATGAAGCTCACTTTGTGCACAGGGCCGTTGTCGTGCTGGAACAGGTTTCTTTATTGCTTTGAAGTGATATTGTAATGCTACAACATATAAAGACGTTCTATACATTTGTGTGCTTTCAACTTTGTGGTTTGAGTTTGGAGAAAAGGCTCATGGGGGGTGATGGTCACGAGCTCATTCAGAGATATTTTAGTTATATAGTCTAAAGAAAAACTTGAAAGCACTGAAACACTTTCAAACCTACAACTTGCACTGTCTTGTGGTCTAATGAGACCAAATCCAAACCTGCTCTTGACAGACATCTGTATGTTTGATCAAAAAAAAGGATACACGCAAGAGAAAAGCTGCCTTGAGGCATTGTGGCCTATTTTAATACACACTGCCAATAATTGTGAATTTGACTGTATAAGAGAAACTTGGAACATGTCCTGTTCCAGCAAGTCATGAACGGATCAAGTACTGCTTTCAACACGCCTCCGTCAAGATTCCATCACTGGAACTCTGCAGAATGCCAAACCAATTTTTTATTTTTTTTTGTCCTGGTATGAATGTAAACTGCATCATAATGCAGTGCTTTCTGGGAAGGTTCTTCACTGATATTGATAATGATATTGCTAATAAATCATCTAAAGCCTATCTTAGTACTGTAGATGTGGTCCTAACAGGGAAATACTTCAGTGCTAGAAACAGGTAGCTAGCAAACGCTGGTAAGCTAATTTGCTAGTTACAGTGTATTTGTAAAGTCTCTTCATCTGTTGAATTGTTAGAGATCGTTTTTAAAGTGCTACAATAAATAAAATGCGTGAAAGTCATTGATTGGTTTGTTGAGTTGATTTTTGCTCCAGGTTGGAGCGTTGTTTTGAATTTGTTTTGATTGGCACCAGCATACAGATCAGCGTTAGTTTAACAGCAAGCAAAACATTTTGAGAGGAATAAATGATCTCCAGACTCGAACTCGCCACAACACACCTGACCTTATTTGCACGTTTTTGTTTTTTTTAATTGTTCATAAGAAGGTTTTTGGCTCATGATAATTGTAGATATTAATCAGTGTATGACTCATTAATATCCTTCTATTAATAGATCAGTGTGCTGAAAGTCACATTCGAGTCTTTTTACATAAACTGGGGTGATTAAGTAAAGAGTCTTGTGATAAAAATAATAATAGGAAAATTATAGCCATAATAAATCATAGTCCTTTGGATACTTCAGTACAGTTGAAGACAAATACTTTTTGTACTTTGACTCAAGTGAAAAAGTTTAAAGGGACACTTTGACTTTTACTGGAGTCACATTTTACTGAGTGGATCTACTTTAACTCAAGTACTTTGTCCACCACTGCATATGAGTGTGATGTCAGGTGTCCACTAGATTATGACCTACAGCCTTTATGAGCACCAGTTCCAGTGACCACTGTTCCTGCCCCTCTTTGCTCCACAGATCTTCCCACTTCGTCCAGGCCTGCCTGTGAATAGTGTCCTCTTCGACTGGAGGCCACTCTGTGCAGCTGGGGACGGTTTCTCATCAACGCCTTGGGTGGTTCCATGAAATTCCGGAGTAAGAACAGGAGCTTTGAGGATTTGGACTTGGACTGTAGTTGATATCAACAGCCTGCTACATTGACTCAGGACTACAGTTTGCTTCTGATCACCATCACTGCAACCCAGATGAGGATGGGTTTCCTCGAATCTGGTTTCTCTCATGGTTTCTTCCTTATGCCATCTTGGGGGGAGTTTTCCCTTTACCACAATCGCCACTGGCTCGCTCATCAGGGACAAACTTACACATCTTATTCATGTTTATCACCACATTATCTGTGTAAAGCTGCTTTGAAACAATGTTCATTGTTAAAAGCGTAATACAAATAGAAATGAATTTAATTGAAATGTAGCACCACATGTGGACTAAACATGATCTCTAACTTGAGTTGTGCCGACTACATGACTGAACCCCTACAGTATTTTTGATCTGAATGGCCACAAATGTTTCACAGGATGTCCACTCTGTGGGATTCGCTCTGAACTTTTTGAACACACCACATAGAACGGTTCAGGAACTGAAACGAACTTAAGTGACCCATACATTGCAAGTAGGAAGACATTCTGGCGTATTACACCCACACACAGGGTTCCCTAACTCACTCATTTGAGCTGGGTGGTGAGGGGTATAAATAGTGGAAGAGGCATTTTAACATGGGCCTGAAGCCCACAGAGCTGCTCCACCCAAGACTTTAAAATACACCCAACCTACACTGCCATTCGCTCTCTCACTCACACACACGTCTTACACCCACTCCGCGTTCTCCATCTATTCTTAAAGTTGGAGAGGAAATCTTGTGCAAATCCACTGCCTGCTGTCTCCACTTCTTCCTCTACTCCTCTTCAATTACACCTGAGTCATGTTCTGTCTCTACACAGTCAGTCTTCTCACCTCCTCCATCCTTCAGTGATAACTATACATTAGGGCACACCTCAATCACAGCGTTGTCTTTTGGCCCGTTTATTTAAAAAGACACACATTGCAGGATTAAGCGACTATAAAAAGCTAAAGAAATGCACATTCTAAAAGAAACAATTACTCAGGACGATACACAGTGAAAACTAAAGTGGAACAAAAAACATGCTGTGTTATAAACTCTGCAATCTGCAATCTGTCCACACAATGTCCTGCACCTCTTATACGTTCATCAGGATGGTGGCAAGTTTCTAAAACACAATTGTAAGAAAGAAAGGTGCTTTATACTTGTGAAATTGTGAAATTCTTTCTTTGCATATCCCAGAGATATTTGGATGCGAGGGAATTAGCACAGGATCAGGCATGATACAGTGCCCCTGGAAGATTTACAGCTTGGCAACACCAGGCCTTAAACCCCCGACCTGATCAGTAAACCAGAGCCTTAGCCACTGAGATACCACCTCCTCTACTGTATGTGTGCTTCAATACACCAGGTTCTGAATAGAAAGAAACCCTTTAAACTTTACGAAACCATTTTTGAACGTAGGGTTGCTGCATTTCAGCCATTCAGGTATTTATTTGTTTTCAGTAACCACTTTATCCTGGCCAGTGAATCCTGAGCATGCAAGCTGAGAAAACACAATGAATGAAACATCAATCAATTGCCAAGCACTTGCATACATCCCAAAAGTTTGGAAAAAACTGAAAAACACAGAAAAAAAAAAACCCTAACAGACAGCTGAAGACTATTAGAAATGCAACATAGACACTGAGAACTAAAGATCAAACCAAAGAACCTGGAGTTAAAGATCATTCATCTGGAACAATCTTGCAATAATCAATATTTAAATATCTACATTGTTTCATATATCTGTTTTCCACTCATATTTTTTTGGAAATCCTGCATGCTTCATTACTTGTTTAGCCCAATGACTGTGTGCCCTGTGTGTCTCTACTAAGGCAGATAAAGGAATGGCTAGTGTTGTTTTACAACGACATTGGGTATGATAAATAAATACCCTGAATTCATTTTTATAAAGTTATAAAGCAAAACATCTAATGAAAAACGGCTTTTTAAAAAAATACAATTAATTTTGAAAATAGATGTATATGGATGTATATCTCCATAACACGCCGAAGCGATTAGCATAAAACGTTGTTTCAATGTATGGTATCACAGCGAAACGTTACATTAAGATAAGATCGATTAAACCTTTATTCGTCTCACGGCAGGGAAATTTCCATGTAACAGCAGCAAAAAAAAAAAATGTGTAAAGATTAAAGATACATATGAAGCAGCTGCCGATGCGATGCGATACATATTATGATGCAGTGTGATCCAATTTTACTTTGATGCAATCAAAAAATGCATGATGCTATGGAATGCAATATGGTACAGATATTTTCCACTTTTATTTCTTTGGTTCATCCAGACAGCAAATCAATTGTTTGTAGTGCAAAGAAAAAAAAAGTAATTGATTAAATAAAACCAGGAAGTTACAGCTCTACCTCTGCCATGTTAATCTGTATTCTATGCAACTCTCAAGACACGGCTCGGTCTCCGAAGTGTCGCGATGCGTCATGTTCATGTAGCAGCAGCGGTGCTGAGAGAAAGCGCTCGAGAAACTGTTTAGCGAGAAGAAATCAATCAACATATTAAATATTACTCGCTTTCTAAATAATAATAATGGCGCATAAGATTATTCCACTATGGCACTGGTGCGCATCCATTCCCCAGCTGCCACAATTAGATTGGATATTAATCCAAACAGTATCAATTTTCTTACCTGCTTTTAAAAATTAAAGTTTTCCTCCATAGTCATTACTAAATCACAAAAGAAAGAGGAAATATGATGGCCAAAGGAAAATAACTTATTTAGCACTAGAGCGATATCAATAATAGATTTTTAATCCGTTGTGGGGCAACAGAGAATGGAAACAAAAGCCGGTCATACAAAGCACCTTCGGTGATCAAGACTAACATCATTAACGATGATATGCTGTTAAGTGAATGGAAACTGCACGCGCCAACATCAAACTCCAGAAGCTCTTTAAGGGAACATTCTGATATTGTAGCCGAGATGAACACACATCACTGTGTCATTATTAAGGAAACAAAACAGAATCTCATGGTCTAGAAATGTGGTACTTTCCATTTTAGCAGATAATCGTTCCTCCCCTGGGCAACACTGACACAGTGTGCTGGTGCACTGGATTTTTTACTTAATCTGGATTACATAAGGAATCAAAACATAAAGTACAAAAGCTCCACTGCGATAAACACAGAATTAAAGATTGATACTGGTGATAATTATATTGAATTTCCTGCAGACCGGCATGTTCCCACGCTTAGGAACATTTCCCAATCCAAGATGTACAATCTGTGTTTTGTGAAAGCAAAGATTCAGGTGAGTTCATAAAAAAATAAACAGAGCCACTGTTTTCCCCTCGGAGCTGAAATGTGCTCCTTTAGGAACGAGAGACTGCCAAAGTCGTTCTTACATAAACGCTTTTCAGTTGCACACATTTAATCATTTCGTGATTAATACTTTCCCTTTAGCCATCATATTCCTCATTTCTGGCTCTTTTCTGGCTCTTTTCTGCCTCTCAGAAGTGACTACGGTGGAAAACATTTCTTGCTCAAAAGCACGTAAGAGAATTGGCACTGTTTGGAATGAAGCAGTCAAGAACACGTACACCTTCACGCAACTGGGAATTCATGAAAGAAAAAAAATCCAAATGAATAAACTATAAGCTGCTCCGTTAAATCCATCAGACGCTGTCCAACTGTCTAATGTAGCCTGAGAAATACCTTCAGACCTGCAGTTCATTATAGAAGATGTGCTGTGGAGAACGTTGGGCTGCATAGTGAGCTCTGGAGATAAAAAATCATATCATATCATCATCATCATATTCATCTTAATCATCATCATCATCCTCATCATCATCATCATGTTCATAATTCTTCTTTTTACCCAAAAACAACATCAGCCAATATTCTTTTATCTGCCCAAGAAGAGATACAGGGCATACTGGGCAGCCATTACAGCATGAAACTGTGAATGCATGCTGGACAATTATTGTGATATACAAAATGTTTATTAACCTTGTGCAAGTCCAGTTTGAGGACCATTTAATCACCACAGAAGATAATTTCAGTTTACAACAGCAGCAGTCAGATTCAGATTCTGCTTGATGGCAGTGCCAATCCTGAGGAACTCGAATGGGAACAGTGGGAGATTCAGGTGATTTTTGAAATACGTAGTAAAAGGAGGAAACAGCACATATATGGAATATTCATAATTACTTAAATTTAATGCAATTCATTTCTTATTGTAGAGCACTTTTCACAATGGACATCGTCTCAAAGCAGATTTACAGAGGTTATGAAGTTGTATAAAGGAATGTAGAAGTTTAGTGCCTGTAAGTTTGTTCCTGTATGTTTATCCCTATAGAGATGGACCAGTGGCAACTGTGGCAAAGAAAAACATCATATGATCACCACTGATCAGGTTCACTGTGTCCATCATGCCTGTTATTCAAGTTCACCAAGTAAAATTACACTCCTTAGATGAACGAGGAAAATAAATAAGAGAGAGAAGGTTGGATGGTGTGGAGATGGTGAAGCAGGAAATGGTAGGATTAGTAAGGAGGAAGTGAGAGCAGCGATTAAGGGGATGAAGAGTGGAAAGTCGGTTGGACCAGATGACATACCAGTAGAAGCATGGAGATGTTGGACAGGATTAGAAACAAAGCATGTAGGAGGTTTTGGAGACGAGGTGAGGGAGGTGAGATTGAGATGGTTTGGACATGTGCAGAGGAGGGACATGGGGTATATCAGTAGGAGGATGGAGACACCAGGAAGGAGGAAAAGAGGAAGACCAAGGAGGAGGTTTATGGATGTGGTGAGGGAAGACATGCAGGTAGTTGGTGAAAGAAGCAGATGTAGAGGACAGGGGGGGTATGGAGACGGATGATCCGCTGTGGCGCCCCCTAATGGGAGAAGCCGAAAGAAGAAGAAGAAGAGTTGTAACAGTTACTACAGGAGTGTTAGTGACATCATTAGCTGGCAATACAAACAATATTCATTTCAGGAATGTAACTTTTTGACTTAACCCATAAAAGATAAAGAAGATAAGCAAGAAGGGACGGCTATTTTACTTGAAGCACCTGGAAGCTAGCTAACCCTTCTAGCTTTTACTGAGCAAAGTGAGCCATTTTGTGTCTGTAATGTCACTTTTCTATGTTAATTTCTCATGTACAGCATTTACAGTCAAGCACTTATAGTAAATATTGGCACAATATTGGTATATATTCAGTATAAATACACTATTGGTTGTGTGGTATTGGTATTTGTACTTTGAGGATGGATTTGGACTGGAATTAAAATCAATTTACTACAATGGCTCAGGACCACAGTTTATTCGCCTGTCACTGCACACCTTAACAATGATAGAACTGTAATGAATGGACGTTCGGTGCCAACCAGATGAGGACAGGTTCCCTTTTCAGTCTTACCACCTCAGGGAGTTTTTCCTTGCCACAGTCGCCACTGGTTCGCTCATTAGGGACAAAGTAACAATTATAAGAAACAAACTTTCATGCATTCTTTTACAACCACTTTATCGCTGTCCATTGTTTAAAAATGCTATACAAATAAAATTGGATATTGTTTAAATAAAACATACACAATGTCATTTAAAGTTACAGTGATTAATATTGATTGTCTTATGAAATAATAACATTTTGACAGCAGGCCTCATCCCCTAATGCTACAGATGTTCAGTGTTACACTAAGACTACATGCTGAATGCTGACAGTTGTGTAAAATGTAATTGTTCTGCCAATGATAGTTTTTGAGGAACAGTTTTAGAACAGCATGAAATTAATTATGCATTACTTTTCCGTCTTATCTCCTCTCTTAAATTGGACTCCCAACCTTAACCAGAAGTCTGCATGCTCCCACAAATGACCTTTGACCTTCCAAAGTGGTCTGCTGATATTCAAATTTAAACAATGATGAATTTCCTTTAAAGAAAAAATATTTTTACTTTGGACCTGTTTGACAGTCTGCAGGAGAAAACATCCTGTGGTCCTGAATCCCTTTTAAATTCTTTTTGTACTGTTTTTAATCTCTCAGATCTCTTTGAATTGAAGGACACGACTGATGTCCCAGGTAAACATCTCCATAAAGCACATCTGTACTGGATGTAAACACTGGCTGCTTAGTTCAATAACTGATTGCTGTAAATAATGTCATGCTTGTTCTCTGACAGTTCTGGAAGTCATCTAATAAAACCGGGTAATCAGTGATGAAATCCTACATGGTCTCGTTATGTCCAAATGGACGAGTGTGTTGGATTGGCAAGACCTACGAGAATCCTACAAACTCTTTTTTTAGTTGTTTCTGATATATTGTTTGTGATTAGAAACAAAAGCTTGGTTTATTAGTTAGTATGAAATTGATTGAGAAAAGTTATGACAACAGATCAGATGTGTCAATGAACATGGACTTCCTTTGTTCCTCAAGCTTCATAGCTGAACTCCTGCTTTTCCTTGATGTGCACACAACTCTAAATTAAACTGTATCCATTAATGGTGGCTGAGAATGACTTGGTCATCTTACCTGAGCAAACTGTGGATGAATACATTCTATTTTAGGAGTTCACCCTGCCTGAAGTTCTAATAACAAAACCCCACATAGATAAAATAAGATCTAAAACATTCCACAATTCCCAAAAAAGTTTGAACACTGTGTGAAATGTAAATGCGAAAAGAATCCAACGATTAGCAAAACTCATAAACCCATATTTTATTCACAACAGAACATATAAAATGTTTAAAGTGAGGGAATGCAAAAATCTGGAAAAAGTAAATGTTTTTTAAAAGTAAACAATTGGAGAAACAATTTGCAGCTAATTAGATGAATTCACAACAGATCAGTAAAATGATTGGATCTAAATAGTGTATCTTAGAAAGGCAGAGTCTCTCAGATAAAGATGGGTAGAGCTTTACCAATCTGTGGAAGACTGGTGGAACATAATATTTCAGAATAATGTTCCTCAATATAAAATTGCAAAACATTGATTTTCTCACCATTGACACTACAGTAATACCATCAAAAGGCCTTGCACGTTTGAGTAAGACGATGCTAACTGCAAACTGCATCTATTACAATAGCATGACTTTGTAATAGAAGAGTCTGAGTGCTGAACGGCCTGCAGTCCAGACCTGAAACACTGAAAACATGAAAACATTTGGCACATCTTGAAACGAAAGATACAACAAAGGACACCCAGAACTATTGAGCAGCTAGAATCCCCTGTTGCTGATACAGACACATGTGGGACAACATTCCTCTCCCAAAACTTCATCAACTGGTCTCCTTAGTTCCCAGATGTATGCCAAAAGACATGATGTTACACAGTGGAGAAAATGTTAAAATTGTATATTTTCTCAGTTTGAACAAATAAAACTATGTTCTTTTCTAAAGCAAATATGGGTTTATGAGATGTAAAAATCATTGCATTCTGTTTTCATTTACATTTTTCCGAGCATCCCAACTTTTTTGGAATTGGGCTTGTATGAAGCTATGCATTAGGGGAATTGGTCCAGTAAGTCGAATTCCTGATTATTATTTTTACACGTGGCACAACTCACATGAAAAGGCCTGAGAAGTAAAACCAAGGAGCCCAAGAAGATTAAGTAGATGATTCAAAGCAGGAAATGGAGCAGAGCAGGAGATCTCCAGTCCCTAGGAGCTCATATTACTACATAAGTCAATGCCTAATCTAAAAGTATAAACACATGCAGGTCGAATGAATGGAATTTATTACTACTGAACTTATATAGCGTTTCTGAAACGGTGTACGAGTGTGTATTTTTTCTTGAACTCCCGATGATTTGCTGTGTGCACACTGTGTTAATGTAGACACTGGACTGGGCTGGTTTGGACTGGAGTATATTTTTTGTTTTGGTTTTTCTTATCTATGCCACCATGCGTGAGCACATGCCGTGTTGCTTGATTGTGACTTTATTAAAGGCCAATAAACACCAATTTTAAAACCAGGCTGTCAAAACCGTTTACAGGGGAACTCTTGTACCATAGTGCTGGTTGTTAAGTAATAAACATTCGGTGTTAAAATCTGGCAGGTCTTTGATAAAGCAGAGTAGACAAAACAGACAACAAACTGAGCACTAGGCCAAAAAGGTTAACACACCTTTCTGCAAGCCATGCTGAAATATTTTGTGGAAACAAGTAGTACCATAAAAAAAACAGTTGCTTGAGATGGTTTCTATGGAAAAAAAAAAAAATGGTTGTACACTTAAACACATTTTTAAAAATAGTTTTCTGGATTTCATTTTCTTCCCCCACCCATAAAGCATGTATCTCTGGATCGCCAAACTTCGCCTCATCCAAATAGCTTTAGCGGATTGGATTTGAAATTCAGGTTTCTGATTAGACCTGAGGATCGTTTTTTTCATCTCTACAGAAACACTAAGCAGAATAGAACTGACATTTCCTGTACTAGCTTCACTAGAAAGAGACAGGAGGGGTTTATGAGATATAAATACACACACACATACGATAGGTTTAGCTGAAGCACGCCATGTCTGGGCCTCTGGGGTCCGATTCTCGAACACACAGCAGAACAAGCAGATGCTCTTTTGAAGATCTACAGTGAACTTTTTCTCATGCCAAAAATTTCCAATCACAAACTAAACACACATGGCCGTCCAAAAGTCCTGCTTCTTTCTTTAACAACACCTAGTGTTCTGTGATTCGGAGACACTGGGATTCTGGTAGTTACAGTGATTAATACAGGGTATTTATACTATTCCGATACCTGATATGTAAAAAGGATATAAACCACAGTGTGCCAGTATATAAAAATATTGCATGCCAGAGGTGGATTATTTCCTGCACAATCTGGAATGTGTTTATACCATTTCAACCACAGCTTCTTTAACACTTACAACGCTAAATATCATTAATGAACGACACATTTTAATGATTTAGAATTGCACGCCAGTTACTTCCTGTTTTCAGTTACCTTATAGCTGCATTCTTTCATTCTGATACCAACCTGTCCTTCACTTCCTGGAACAATTCTGAGAAGTCAAAATGCTAATAAACTACACAAATCAATCAGACTCCTTTTTTTTTTTTTTCACCACAACGACATTTTTAAAAAAGGTAATTTGCCATAAATGTCTCTTTGAATGAGCCGTTACTATAGAAACGATAACGTTTAAGAATAAGACCATTAAATATATATTTAAAAACGTATATTCTATATATACAAAATGTATTCAAAATTACAAAAAAAAGGTGATTAAAAACTAAGAATATATTGCAAATAATTTGACGGTATAGAGAGATTTTTACACGGCACTTACATGGAGTTGGAGTGTGTTTCACTCCAACTGGATTTAACAATTGCTAATAAGGACTGGCACCAAGACCAAAACACTGGCGTACGCAGTCTATATAAAACATGAAAGTGCTGAGGCATACTCACAGACAAACACATTTATATACACACTTCGATGCCAAAACGCAGCGGTTACACACCAAAGAGCAAAGCCGCCCTATCAGAAGAGAGGATATTGAAGGTTGCTATTTTTACATTTCGTCAGTAAAGGAGGATCGCAGAAACAAAACAGAGCCGTGGTTTGTAAACATGTCCTGAAAGCAGACGCTAAACGAGCTGAAATCGCCTCCGTGAACAAGGCGCTAGGACGAGTCATTATCGTCCTTGAAGACAACCGAAACAAGCAAGAAACATGTCGTTTTTTAAACAGTGGGATGTTTTAGCGGCTAAAAAACAGATTGCTGAGTCATGAAGTGGTCTAGGCAGAGTAAGCATTTTGTATTTTACACCTACAGAGAAGAAGCTTTCTCTGGGAAAAACAACATGGTTTCTGAAAAAGTCGTGTCATGGTTACGACCGAAGAGTCGGTTACTTTTCATCCAGTGTTATACCTGATTCATCCTGATCCCTACCTCTGGTTGGAGTTTGCGCCAATTAGAATTCACTCACTGCTGCTGAGTGTGGCTCCAATTGAACAGCCTGAACATCCATGAGGCTTAAACTCAAGAACCATGAAGATGGGTTTGGACTGTAATTAATAACAGATTTATCATTCATTTGTTCATCCTTGAACAGATGATCAACCATGATGAAATTATGATGAATGGACATTCGGTAAAGATAAACATGGTTTCCCCATTTGATTCTGGGTTCTCTCAAGGTTACTTCCTCATAACATCTTGGGGAGTTTTTCCTTACGACTCGCTCATAGGGATTAATTTACGTATATTTATATTTTGTTTAATTCTGTAAATCTTCTTTGGGACTAGTCCATTATGTGCTATACAAATTAATTTGAACTGAACTGGATTTTAGATACAGAGTATATAGAGTGTAAAAGTCCACAGTCCATACCCTTGACCCTTGACTTCCTCCTTCTTCCCCAGTTTCCTCCCACCTCTTCCACAAATTCCTAGTCCACATCCAGAGCATTTTCTGGATGTGGTGTTCCTGTAATAGACTTTCACTTTCACTGCAACCCTGAGATGGAAACAGACACATACCAGGAACATACATGTTGTGGGGGGTGAGGCAGTGGACATGGAGTAAAGAATATCATTTCATTTTTATTTGTGTATACCAGCAGTTTGGAGTGAGCTTTTCCTCTTTTACCACTCTTTCAATCTGCCTACGTGTACAATTTTTAATTTGTAAATGGAGAACATAAAGAGAGTTTAGAGTTAGATTTTATGTTGTGGGACGTCTGAGGTAAAAAGTCACAAATTCACCAAACACACACCAAACACACCAAACACACACAATCCCAGTCCAATACCAGTGTCTAAATGAAACTTCTTTTTCATGTATTGGGAAACTCTGATTAAGCTATTTCAATTGAGACCCTGTGTATTAGATGTTACCAGTAATAAAACCAGCAAAAAGACACTAAATGAACAATATTTTGTGTACAAGTATCACAAGGGTGTAAGTTAGGTTAAGGTACTTATGTAGAGGAGGCAATCAGCATTATAATTCATGCCAAAGGAGTTCATTAGTGTTGAGGTCAGAGCTCCACAGCAGGTAATATTCCACTCCAGCCCATGTCAATCAGATCTTCATGAAGTGAGGGGAAAATTTTAATTGAGTGCATCCAAAAACATTCTGAACAATTGTGTGTCTCCAACTTTGTGTTTTTATGAAGAAGGACATATTACTGGAAAATGAGATGTTTCAATACATTTGTAAATATAGTCTATTTGTAACAGTGCTGATCATATCTGAGAACCTGACTGTGATGTGGTATAAGTAAAGAACAACACACTACAGGACATGTTCTTATAAAGATAGTGTGTATTGTATTTACTGGAGTTATTCTACAATTTATAATAAAAAAATTGCGATAGTTTATAGATGCGTTTAATGGTGTGGAAAATCCTCAAGCTCGTTTTTTTCTCTCGTAAAATTAACAAGAGAAAAAAAAGGCTTGTCATTCTCCATAAAGTGTAAAACGTGCTGTGGTGAGGAATATGGCGCCACACTGTGTGATGATGAGCAGCTCGAAATATATCCACTATTCATTTTTTTTTAAAAACGTGACCAGAAGAAGATCTATTTCAGATGTCACGTCTAAAATACACCTTTTTTTCTGTTGCAGTTTTGCATAACGTGAACAATTCTTTTGATTTTTAACAAAATTTACTCAGAATCTACTCAGAATTAAGTCTGGTGATTGTGACTAAACTACTGTGGTTACAAAGACGATGCCGGATGCTACACTTGTATCATTTGTGAAATAAAGAGTAAGCAATTATTTATATATATACTTTTATGAACATTTCATTCTGGCACATGCCAACCAGCCATCAGCTGTGTTGTGGGAAATGTGAACGAGGAGGTTTGGACTTTAACGCTGGCACGACATGCCACTGGCTCGCCAGCCAACATCATCGTTTACTTCCTCTGACATCCACCGAGGAAACTTGTCATTTGCCGTCCCATTCATATGAAGCTTTAGGCATGAGATGATTTAGCAGTAATTGAAAGGGATCTCGGATTTCCACTCCTGCTCCGAGTGAGCCGCAGCGTGTTGAGCTCAAACACGGTTTTAATACTCGTTCGTCTTCGTGTCAGAGGCGCGGCAGATGTGAAATACCACATGATTCCATCGTCTGAATGAAAGCTTTACCAACACTCCTCTGCCAAAATGTGCAGCGGGCTTCACTGCCTTCACTCTTATAAGTAAATAACAGTTCAGAAGAAAAATGCTACGAAAAAACATCTTTATCTAAACCTGGTGCTATTCGCCTGGTGCTATTGGCCTGGGCAATAATTTCAATGTATTTCCAATTACAGTATTTTTACTCTTTATGCTGCAGATTTGGAAAACCGAGCTTGTTATTGCTTGTAAATAATTTCCTATTTTTCCTTAAGGAATAATGAATGAAGGAACTTTATTTTTTTACTGCATGTAGCCAATGTACCAATTTATTAATTTTCCGCTTTGGGGCTCTAAAACACTGTGTGTATGTTTCAGGAAATGTGCAACATTTCCAGTAGTGAAAGCACACCTTAATATACATGCCATGCCCACAAGCACACAAAGCAGAATAGCTTGATCGAGACGCAGGCCAAGAATCCAGTGAATGAAGCTTTATATAAAATGGAGAAATAACTGTGTATTTTTATGGTGGCTGAAAACATTTTTTTTTTATCAATTCTTCTTCTTCTTTCAGCTGCTCCCATTAGGGGTCGCTGCAGCTGATCATCCATTTCCAAACCCCATCTACTACCTGCATGTCTTCCCTTACCACATCCATAAACCTCCTCCTTGGTCTTCCTCTTTTCCTCCTTCCTGGTGTCTCCATCCTCAGCATTCTCCTACCGATATACCCCATGTCCCTCCTCTACACATGTCCAAACTATCTCAATCTCACCTTCCTCACCTTGTCTCCAAAACGTCCTACATGTGCTGTCCCTCTAATAAACTCATTTCTAATTCTGTCCATCAGTCTGACAAACAACAATCGCAAAGGACTATTAAAAATCGTGTGGTATGAACCCGGTCTTACCCACTATTAACTTTTTGTAGTCTGTTGTTCGTTAGATTAATCCAAGAAGAAATTCTGCACATGGAGCTGAACTTTATTTTCAGATTCACTTGAAATATCCACTGTAATTAATCAAAGCCTGATAGTCACTGTGTAAGAAGTCGTACTTCACTAGCGATGTATTAAACAGAGTCTTGCGCAATTTTTTTATCACAAATGAAACCTCAGCTTTTTTTTTTTGCTACGCCCATATAAGCCTTGATGTGGCTTGGTGAGGTCAATTAAGAAGAAAAATTCTAATAAGCAGTAATAAAACCACATGTGAAGACCAGGGGGCTGAGAGACGTACACAAAAACAAATCAGACACTGGGTTCTAGCATATGCTAATGAGAAACACGTGTCAGTATGGAGATATACTATCAACATTCACAACGTTCAGGTGCACATTCACCTTTGCAGGGAAAGATTCTAGGATTCGGCTCTTGCTTATTGCATGATCGTGACATACTGTAGAACTGCCCCACGGATGGTACTAGAAAATTTGGCTCGTCCGCAGGAAAATTCTCTCTGCTGCTCAGAATTGATTGAATAACTTCATTTCCATTTCCTGTTTGCTCCGTGCTTAACGAAATACATCTATATCACTGCCTCCAATAACATGCGATAGAATTCGTTAACAGTCTGCTATGTAGTCCCTCATTCTCTTGAGCTTAAAGACCCCAGTTCAATGTTAGGGCTTGTTTTTAGTCTCATAAAGAAATCTACAATCTGGCAACCGAGGACTTAACAATCAACAAACACTTTACGATTGGTGACGGTGGTCCAACTTCAAACCTGTGAGTGAAAGAAAGTCTTTTTAAGGTCTTTATGAGTTTCTCTGTAAAGATGCTGGTGAGCGTCGAAGGAGGGATGTGAACTCAGTTCCTACTTTTTTCCGAATCTTCATGAGGGGAAATGCAATGCACATAGTGAGAGATCAGAAATCACAGTTCCTCACTCTACAGGACTGAGACTGTGTAAAAGCTTGACTTTCTGTGTGATTATATAAGATTGTGTGTGTGTGTGTGTGTGTGTGTGTGTGTGTGTGTGTGTGTGTGTGTGTGGTCATAAAATGTGGTTTACACCGTGTTTTCTTTGTGGTTTTTAACCCATACAGAGAGAAAATAAAAAAGGAAATGTGTGTGTGTATCTGTCAACAAGCACAAAGAAAAATGTTACAGGAACACAATCACGTGATTTGTACTGCGCTTGTCATCATAAACTCCCTGAGATGGGTTGAGGAAGAAACCTTGAGGAAGGAACCGGACTCGAGAAGGAACCCATCCTCATCTGGGTGACACCGAATGTCCAAGTCACGTTCTTTCTTACATGGTTGTATACATACATCATGTAATACAGAGCAGCCTGGGGTTCGAATAAAAAAAAAGCTGTCTACATAAGAAAGAAAGAATGAGTGTGTGTGTGTGTGTGTGTGTGTGTGTGTGTGTGTGTGTGTGTGTGTGTGTGTGTGTGTGTGTGTGTTGTGGGGGGATGTCGGGGATGTCCGAAATATCCGAAAATCAAAACATTCCATAGATGCCACTGCATCCTGTCTGCTTATAGACAGACTCTTCACACACACACACACACACACACACACACACACACACACACACACACACTTCCTAGTAAATGAAAAATTAAAATGAAGCCTCAAACAGAGTCTTTTCCAAAAAGAAAAAAGAAAACCATGTGCTATAAATCTCTCTGCCATGAACAAATTAACACACTGTAAAGCCAAATATAACTGAGGCTTTTAATTGGGAACACAACTGCACTTTATCCTTATTTAATAACATCCTCAGCAACCGAGAGAGAGAGAGAGAGAGAGAGAGAGAGCACATCATAGACATTTATTCAGATCTAGAAGAGAAGAAGAAGTACACAGACAGGAAAATGGGTCTCAATAATTCTGGAGCTCACAGTAATACAGCTACTACAACAAATATTACTACTACAAATGAGGCCCTGCGTTCACACAGAGAAATAATCCAGTTTATAAAGCCTGAGCACCGGTGAGTAACACAGAGCAGATCTGGAGACATGCGAGATGAGATAAGCTACTGTGCTGATGTGAAGCTAAACATGTCTTAAAGCAGTCACTTACATTTATGACTTGAAAGTGTGTGTGTGTGTGTGTGTGTGTGTGTGTGTGTGTGTGTGTGTGTGTGTGTGTGGAGTTTGAAAACCGAGATGACCTGAGGGACTACAGGTGAAAATGGAGGCTCCTGATCCAGATGTTTAACACATCATATAAAACACGTGATATGACCTGGATTTCTCTCCACTCTTTCTGTTTAAATATAATACGTCCACTCATTCAGACACTGTGAACGTTTTCAATTCACATACATAATACGGCCTAAAGTTTTGGACCCCTGACCATCACAAAATTGCATGTAATCTTTGTATGCTGTAGCACATTCCAGAATAAAGTGCAAAGGCTCATGGTTTGTTTTGGAATGGGACGTATGGGTGTGATGGTGAGGTATCAACAAGTCCAACAAGTCACCTACTGTATAAATATGGAAGTAGTAGCTCAATGGTTAAGGCTCTGGGTAACATGAGTGAAAATTGGAGATTCAAAACCCAGCACCAAGCTGCCACTGCTGGGCCCTTGAGCAAGGCCCTTAACCCTCTCTGCTCGAGGGGCCCTGTATTATCTCTGAACCCAGTTTCAATTCAAGTCAAGACGCTTTATTGTCATTTCAACCATATATATTTGATGCAGTACACAGTGAAATGAGACAACGTTCCTCCAGAACTCTGGTGCTACCTAAACAACATAAAGCTACATGACTGTTGCATAGCATAACTTCCTAATATGCTGGGATATGCAAAGAAAGAATTTCACTGTACAAGTTCATGTGACATATAAATGCATATACATATTTTACAAATATGGCAACCTGAGTCGAAAGCAACAATGCAGCGACTCTTGTGCCTGTGCGTTGGTGTGTGTTTGTGATCTAACGTACCAGTGTAGATTTATTTATTTCTAGAGACTCAAAGCACTTTTGTGCGTCGCTCTGGACAAAATGGCGCAAATGTAAATGTGATGCAAGACGGTAACATGTCAATCAGAAGGATGACTCCATTCAGACCTACGCACAAAAAAACAGGATAGTTGGAATGTACTGCTTTCACACCCTGTTGCAAAAAATAATAAAAAATGCTGAGTGTTTAAAAAAAACATAAAGATGAAGCAATAAGGCCGGCATTAGAGAGTTGTGGATTGAATTTGATCTCAGATGAGTCATGGTTTAGCGTAATCTTCACATGTGTGTGTGGGAACGCTACAGGCTCTGTTATGGCCTAGAGGTTTTTCTTTTGCAATGGGTCACCGTAAATCAACACAAAGTTCCTCAGAACGCCACTGAAACATTTCCATGCTGTGACTGGTCTCTAGACCTCACCTCTGGCTACAGGGCCTGAGGCTTGTTTACTGAATCGACGAATGGAAACTGATATTGGTCATTCTCTACCGCCACACGTTGAGGGCAAACCTATTAGACTGATTGTGTGAGTTTTTTTAGTACAAGTCCAGACTTGTACAAATCGATGCCAGAAATGCAGTGAAGCTATTCTGGCACCTCGTGGTTATATCCTGTTATAATGCCATGGTTATAACAACCTGGGGGCTTTAACTATGTGGATATATATTACACAGTCTCACAGATCACTACATGAGCTCATGGCCAGTTCAAAGCTCTATGTCATCCCTATGCCACTCTGACAATAATCAGGAGGGTCCCACCCTCTGACTGCACAAGACCACATGGTGAGCAACCAACCATTTAGTAAACGACCCAGTGGATTTCTGATGTCGACACATTTATAATACTAGCATGAGATTTTCTATGCTGTGTATAACTATTTGCCCCCCACCCACCTACATATTCCCACCCTAGTGAAAGCTCATTTAGACTTACCTGGTCTCCCCCATGTTTGACTTTATGTATTAAAATTGTTTTCTTTATTTAAAAAAAACTTTTATATGAGTACCCCCTAAAAAAAGGAGTAATGAATTAAGATGAATCATGTATTAAGCTGTGTCCAGAGTGCGCATGCGCAAGGCATCGGCCAGCTGTTTGGTCCATTCCTCACCTGTCTCTATTCTTCAACACGTAAAGACCATGGAGAGACCCAAAGCAGGAACTCGGAATGAAACCAGCACCTGATATACTGTAGGTGAGAGGGGAATATCTGGCAGCACAGAAAGCCCAGCTGGAGCTCTGGAGCGCTGGAGCTCTGGAGCTCTGAAGCGCTGGAGCTCCTCCGAACCAAACTTGCCGTGACTTGTGCAAGAAGCGCCAGAAGAAGAAGAAGCGCAAAACGGAAACGAGGAGGTCCGAGCATGCGAGAGCGTTTCTTCTTACCGAGATACTGGCGCATGTCGAGCAGGAGCCTCGGAGGTCCTCCGTTAAACTGGTAGAAGAGCGAGGCGAGGCAGAAGAGCAGCAGCGCGCCCATGCAGAAGCCATAGTCCCGCAGCGAGAAGCGCAGCCACAGGGCCGACAGCCAGTCTCCAGGCTTTCTCCCGCTCCGATCCCTGGTGCTGTGACTCGCAGCCGGGTGGTGGTTGAGTCTGTGTCCGCCGTTGTGATTCTTCATCGTCTCCTCGCATGGAAGCGCTGAGAGTGGTGGTCGTCACCCATAGGCAGCTTGAGGGACAAACTTTCTGTAGCGCATTTAGAAACACAAGCAGCTGAAAAAGACCTGAAACCCCCCTGACCCTGACCCTGATCCTCACACTCATACACTCACACACACACACACTCACACACACGCTTCCTCAATGTCTCTCCTCCTGCGTGTTTTTTGTGCTGATGTGAAGTCGGGAATCCATCCTCTGTTCCCCGGGTTCGTGCCGGTGTCAGATTACTGAGCCAGGAGGAAAAGTTCAGGAGGAGGATGAGTTCGAACAGGCTGATAACCAGCGCCACCGTGCGGCCATGATCGCTACCACTACCAGCTAGATCTTTGTCCCAAACGCTTAAAAGGGACAACTGTAAAGGGCCAAACATCAAACTTGAGGGTCGAAAGTATATTTGCGTTACACCAGATTGTATTCTATTTCAATAAAAGTTGCCCTGGTTCCACTCATTTTTTTATTAATTCATAATATTACTTATACAAATATTATTCATAATATTTAGAACGTGAAAGTCACAGATAAATTTTTTTCTTCACATATCGCAGGATTGTTAGGAAACTGGGGTCCGCCATGGTACAGTGGTAAAGTGTGGTTTCAGGATACTGAGGCTTGAACCCCGACCTTCTGATCAGCAACCCAGAGCCTTAACTACTGAGTTACCACTTCCAAAAAGTTTTCCAGTTCAATGCAACTTCTTAATATTACAATATAAACATAGAAATATTTCCAGTTAATATTACTGACCTCCTACAAGAGGCATGAAGCTGCTCTGTATCTTAAAAATATTGTATTGCGTTTTTTTATTTCAATTTACATCTTTGCAGCTTACAACATATATGCTCTATTAAAATATAAACTATAGAAGAAGATCTGTACCAGTGATTTTTTTTTCACATATATGGCATTTGAGCCAAAACAAAAGTCACAATGGTGTAACTTTGGCCCGTGGGCTCTAGTTTTAACTTTTATTACAATTAGAGGATTGTGGTCATTTTTGCATTTAGTTAAAAAAAACAAAATTATTTATTTTTTGGTGGGTTTTCGAGCCTGCCCTGATTCACCCAGCCATATACACACCTCAATTTAGAATTAAAAGCAGGTGTCGTGTTTTTCAAGCGCACTCTTAACCAATTGAACTGATGGAGCACATCTGGAGGGATCATGGATATAGAGTGTTTGGTGAACTGGGATTTTTGTATGCTGTCGTCCCCTCACTCTCACACGTTCACTCAGGTTTGTTGATGGTGGTGTGGTGGGTCGTCTCTTATCCCAGAGATCCCTCATGTCGGTGTTACCTTCTGGTTCTCTCTTGTAGTTATGCTGCCATAGCGAGTCTTACCGGAGTCCAAACTGCACAGTGACATTAACTTTCATACAACAATAGACACTTAATAATCCATATCTGTAATAAATGGACATTCGGTGCAACCCAGATGAGGATGGGTTTCCCTCTTGAGTCTGGTTCCTCTCAAGGTTTTTTCCTTATGCCATCTCAGGGAGTTTTTCCTTCACCACAGTCGCCAAATGGCTCACTCATCAGAGACAAACTTACTTATAAAGAACATCTTATTCATTGTTTATTAAGGCATTATCTGTGTAAAGCTGCTTTGAGACAATGTTCATTGTTAAAAGCGCGAAACAAATAAAAATAAAATTAATTTAATTAATACACATATCAATTTCAATTCAATATTAATTGTAGGGTGCTTTTAACAATGAACATTGTCCAAAAGTGTCAAAATTATAGATTTTGTGCATGCAAATTTTTTGTAAAATTAAAATAATCACTTTAGGTTGATCCCTAACGAGTCATCCGGTGGCGATGATGACATGGAAAAACTCCATGAAGAAGAGAACTTAAGAGTAACCAGACTCAAAAGTAAACCCATCTGGGTGATACCAAATATCCATTTATTATAGTTCCATCATAATTCACATGCAAAACTGTTCATGTCAACTGCATTGTAACAAACTGGTTTTTACACCCCAATCCATTTCCGTTTCAGGAATTTAACCCTCCACAATTACTTCATGGATCTTTAGTCTGTTCATGTGGAGCCATCCTTCAGCTGCAGAGAAAAGTTCCCGGAAAAGGAGAACTCCATCCAGAGGTAGGGCATCAGGATGGATGGATCAGGCAGGTCCAGAAAGAAGAAGAGGACAGGATCACTGTGAGAGAGAGGTCAGGGTTCAAGAAAGGACTCCAGCACATTAACATAAGATTATAAGTTTATAGGTAGAGCCGGAAGTTAACAAAGATAAGGAAGTTTTAGGACATGAGGCAGCCAGCCATCATAATCCCTTAAGATCTGATTTTTTACATAAGAAACACATATTCATCAAAAACATGAGTAAACAACTAGGTTTTTAACCTTGTCTTACACTAAAACTGTCTCAGAGTCCCAAACACACACAAATCCGACCCATAATGACTTTTCAGAATGTTCACAAATGCACTCGCTTTTTTTTTTTTTTTATTATGAGCTTTAAAACCATACTGTCTGTTAAACCGTAGTTTTTATGAGCACTACTCTGTGGTATGAGCATGTTAGCAGGGTTCGGAGTTAAGAGGTCTTGTAGCTCAAATAGCAGCTTAGCTCTCATAAAGCTATGGTTTTAGCCATGACCTGTGGAGAAAAGTATTACATGGCTGAGAAAACACAGGAAAAACACAAACATTCATGTTGGACCGTGAGGCAATTTTCCAAAGGGGTTTTCTCAGACTTTTCTGCTGAGCTCACAGCATTAATTGGTGAGGTAAGTAAGGTGGTAAATGACCTGCTATTGGCCTCTGATCAGGGTTTAGTCTCTTTACTTGTTTTGCTCAACCAGCTTTTGACACCATTGATCAAACTATACTGCTTGCTAGACTTGAGAACGTTGGAATAAAGAGAACAGCTCTCTTGACTCAGGTCTTATTTGAGTGATCGCTATCAGTTTGTTGATGTTAATGGTGAGTTCTCCACACTCTCTGAGGTAAAGTTTGACTCAGGACTACAGTTTGCTTCTGATCACCATCACTGCACGTTTATCTGTAATAAATGGATATTTGGTGCAACCCAGATGAGGATGGGTTTCCCCCTTGAGTCTGGTTCCTCTCAAGGTTTCTTCATTATGCCATCTCAGGGAGTTTTTCCTTCACCACAGTCGCCACCGACTCACTCATCAGAGACAAACTTACTTATAAAGAACATATTCACTTTTAATCACCACATTATCTGTGTAAAGCTGCTCTGAGACAATGTTCATTGTTAAAAGCGCAATACAAATAAAAATAAATTGAATTAAATTAATTCACCATTTTTCATCACAGTTGTCATCTTGGTGGTGTGTTTGGGGTCGTTATTACGTTGGAAGACTGCCGTTCGGCCCAGTTTCTGAAGGGAGGGCACCATGTTTTGTTTTCTTGGTATTTTTCACCAGGGCGTTGCCACCTATGCTGGACAACATCTGAGCCAAATAAGTTTATCATAGTCTCATCAGACTACAGGACATGGTTCCAGTAATTCATGCTCTTGGACAGGTCGTCTTCAGCAATCTGTTTGCAGACTTCCTTGCTTCAGAAAAGGCTTCCTTCTGGGACGGTGGCCATTAAATCCGACTTGTTGCGGTTTGCGGCACATGGTCTGAGCACTAATAAGAGGACCTTCCACTTCTGCATCCTCTAAAGCAATGCTCGTGCGTCTGTTGTTTGAAGCAGCTACTGCACCTGACCCACTGCATGAGGACTCGACCTCTTTGCCTCTTGCGAGGCCTGTCCCATCTTGAAAAAACCTCTGTATGACCCTGGCCACTCTGGGTGTACTCACATTTGTTGCCAGTTATTTTAAAAATAGTTAGTTTCGGGTGAGTTGATGGGACAGTAAATCTGTACTGCTCTACAAGCGGCACAGTGACTAAAATATATCCAATTTTAATTTTTTTATAGTATTGTCTCTTGAGAAGATCTAATAAATGGTTGCTGAAATGTGAGGAGTGCACACACTCAGGACATCCCAAACACTTTCAGTGGGCTTAAGGTCAGAACTCTGGGGGATATTTATGTCTTAAGGAGTAGAGTGCTGGGATTGAGTTTTTTCCTCAGGGCCTTATAAAACGCAATTTTTCTCAATTTTTTTAGTCCGTCATCACTACTGAAAATGCAGAATTATGAACAAAAACACCTGAACATTCGTTCACCGAAACCCGACACCTCACCTAAATAGGCAACTGTTATTAAACCAGTGAATATGATCGATACACCCCGTCGCAGACGAACCAAATCCGAGACATTAACCGAGTCATGACCCTCATTCCAGTCAGAAGATTCTGTTTATTACACGTCAGAGTGACAAATAGTTTGACTTTTTTTTTTTTTTCAGTACACAAGCAAAATCTTTATAGACAATCATTAGCTAGGTCAAAGGGGAAAAAATTTTTTATACACAGATATTTTACAATAGATACCATAGCAGGACATGGGCTAAAGCAATATGCAAAAGAGTATTGCTATTTATTTATTCATATATATTTATATATAATACACCTAATAATTTGATGAGAAACAAATAAACAAAAAATAAGTTATTTAAATATCAATTACATATACAGAATGTGCAACATGTCCACAATTTCATATATGTAATTAGAATCATTGTAATGAAATTCGAAATCAATTTGAAAGAATTTGCTTGTTATGCTTTATTCTCGAATTAATGATGCTGACGGGGAAACACATGAAGTGTATAAACCAACATAATCCACTGCAATCTTCTGCATAAAACCTGGATTTAACTCTCTGTCTGAGGACTTTAAAATTTACTGTTTCATTATCTGTTCTTCCTGAAAAAATCCCCCTTTAATCATCTGTATATACTTGAATATAAAGTGCATTTTACAGTAATTAGTAACATTTTATGAAATATTTCGATACATTTTTTTTAATATATAAAACTCCCCATAAGACTATGATTGCATTGTTAAAAAGGCATTCGTTCAGATCTTCTGCTCCTCTACAAGAAGGTTGAATTGGTACTGTGTATTGTAAATTGTGCTGAAATACATAGAAAAATTGTAGGAAATTTCATCCAAACGTTTCATCAAAATGTGCCATAGCGTGCGTCTAACGTCATCGAGCGCATTCACAGGAATGCTTCACTTAGACGAGTTAGAAACCATGTGCAGATTGTTTGATTGTGGGGTTTCCATGTAGAGTTTTTGTAAGGAGTCTCCAGTGTCAGCACTCAAACAGTCTGAAGTAAAACTGTAAAGTTTTCTGACATGGCAAGATGTTTGTTTGTTCTTTCTAATTAACAAACTGTTGTTTTGTTGTGCTGATAAAAGGAAAGTTTTCAAAGTCGTTCGATTTTCACTTAATAGATCTTTTTACAACATAGGAAATTAAGCTTGTAATCAGTGGCAGTTTGCTGTAGTCAAAGAGGAGCAAAAATGCTGCTAATCGGAAAAGACAAGATTTCAGGGATATGAGATCTGCTTTGCATCGGGCCAAAAGCACAACTCATGTTTTTTTCCCTTATTTTGACAGACTTCCTTCAAATGCCAGATGTGTGTTTTGCTAAACGCAATAGAATCTCTCTGTTTTTCTCTATAGACACAGACAAGTGCTACTGAACATAAAACTTCATCATGTAGAGACTCATTCTGGAATGTCAACATTTATATCTATTACAGAGCTTCTTCATTGGACTGTATTTCCAAAGCTATATTTCAGATAATCAGATCATCTACAGGACAGTGATGAATCCTGTTTCGTGTTCAGCCCTTTTTAAAAAAAATTTAGTTTAGACATTTCAGACTGTGTGAAGTTTTGGAGCGAGTTCGAATATCAGCATTTACATATTGCCACAGTGCTGGGAAGATTTTCCTCGAAACTCTATGACGTCTAAAATATACATTAGATACAAGCGGGTTATCGCTGCGCACTTATCACCCGATGGAAGATAATTATTGTGTCACTAGATTTGTGAAGGCAAACGTAACATAAAAAGCTTTAAAATGTAAATGATTCCATAATAAATGATTTTCTCCCGGAACAGACGAGTGTTAGATACTGTGTATTAGAAGATTAAATGCTATTTGAATATACAATATTTTCTTTAACGAAATGAAGGCAGAAAGGCTTTACAACGCTTTACACTTGGCACTGAGTAAGATGAAATGGCTTATGGACTATACAAATATGTTTCCCTCCTGCAAATAAAATAAAATATGCATAATTCTGAGTGTATTTATACTCTAAAACAGCAACTTTGTGCTTAAGAACGAAACAAATATTTAAGATGAAGCCTTTGATATTCATTTCTATGAGCTGAGAAGTTTGCGTACGGACCTATAAACCTACAGGAAATGACATCGCTTTGGCCAAGTTACAACATCTTTCTGTGCTCGAAGAAGTTCTTTTTCCATACAAAGTAGCGCTCATCAGAACCAGAGAAAACGATCTTGAGCTAGTCTAAATCTTTACAAAATCTCAAAAACTTCAGAAAATCATGTGCTCTGTCTGTGCTCATTTAAAGACTGCCCTATTCAGGATTGTTAAAAAGACCCAGCTGGAAAGTCCACCAACAGTTCATGGAAGCCACAAAAGTCCTTTCCGTAAACATCAGCAATACAAAGCTAAGGAAAAGGATAAAACAAACGCTTGGAAGATGTAGATGAAATGCTACAGAGTTTCCTTTTTTCCTTCCACTTCAGCAATCAGACCAGCGCATGTCGCAGCTCAAGCTGTTCATCAACCCTTCTTGTGCTGTTAAGTCTGCGATGAGCTGTTAGCTGCGATGAGCCGGGCCTCGCTGAGCAACCGCCGGATGTGTCTCTCCTCCTGTAGCCCTGCCTTGCGTACTGCTGCCTCGGTAAGAGCAGACAGACGGCCCAATGTATCATAACCCGCTGCCACTAAGAGATCGGAATACATGGGCATACCAATGGACACCAACCAGTCGGAAATGGAGCTTAAGTGCACTGGAGACATTGGCTTCCGACACATGTCCATCAAACCTCCAGAAGGAATCTGTGGATGGAGAAAGATCCAGAATTACTATTAGCCAGTATGTGCAGTAATGTGACGCATTAAAATAACACTTAATATTAAATAGCTATTAAATAACATTTTAACAGGAGTTTCTATGAATTGTCTGAATCTATTTGTTGCATTCAAAAATCGACCTTCTTTCTGGAAACTGGTGCATTCCACAGTACATGGACAAAAGTTTGGATTGGAAATGGCATTTTACATATAATATGAAGATGTTTTCTAGGAATTAGGTGAAAAAACAACAATTATGAAGTTGGCGTGTGAAGCGTCATTAGTAAAGTCAGTCTGTAGGATGCTGGACCAAGAATGCTGAAGAGAAAGTGTTTCCTACAGCATTTGTAAGAAGAGAGCTCATTTGAAGTCATTAGTCATCTGGTCATGGGTGGAGATTGTTGAAATCATCATTGAACTGACTTACTACCATTTTACCCTCCGAGTGCACTTAGTTTTATAATAAAGTGGGCGCAATGTTTAAAACTGTTGGCTAGGATTAATCACATCACAGAAGGATACCTAATAATCCACGGTTCTCTCAACCTCTTTCTTTGCTGAGTTAAACATGCTCTTGAGGTACCAGTGATCCTGTCTCATTCTTCTTCCTGGACCTGCCTGATTCATCCTGACGCCCTACATCTGGATGAAGTTCTCTTCAATCTAAAAACCACAGATGGTTCCATGAACAGCCGAAAGATTTATGAGGTTACTGTGGAGGGTTAAACTCGGGAACCATAAGGATGGGTTTGGACTGTATAATTGTTCTGAGCATCAGTGATCATCAGATGGAACTGTAATGAATGGACATTCGGGGGTCACCCAGATGAGGACGGGTTCCCTGGAGTCTGGTTTTACTTAAGGTTTCTTTCTCATGCAATCACAGGGAGTTTTTCCTCGCCACTGCATCACTCATTAGGGATAAACTTAAAGGGATTCATTTAGAAATTTTATAGATATTTATATACATGTATATTTGTAATCTATTAATTTCTGCTGCGAGGCAAAAACATCAATCATTTATTTTAATATATTTTCATTTAACTTCTCTTTAAATATCTTTGAAATTACAACCTTATTTAAAAACAAAAAACATTAACCCAAGACCAATAAACTCTTTAAACTCCCTTGATCAAGCAGTTGGGTGTATAATGGAACCTTAAGTATGCACCGTATCTGTGTCCTTATTGCCCTGTACATGTCAACACATGCAAAATTTTGACTATAAACTAAAAGCAACAACAGGTTGTGCAACACCCATGGTGCTTAAAATCACCATTTAATCTGAGAACCTGTCATTTAAAAATGTAAGGCCTCAAAAACAAGTTTGATTTCGGTGGTGAATGTTCCGTCATCAACCTTTTAATAAACCCTGTTGTTTTATGTAATGCACACATGAAAGCCATGACCTGTTTTTTATTAGGAATCCGCTCTGTAGTGAGTTACAGAACGGGATACTCACAGCCATGCGGTGCTCTTTGCGCAGCTGCTTAACTCGAATCTGGTCCAGAGTGGACGCCACGTCTTTCAGTGGCTGCTGGAAATCCTCCGAGTATCTCTGCACCAAGAGCTGAGGAATACCACAGCGGCCGTGCTGGAGAGGACATGAATGAAAGGCGTGAGATGTGTGTAGATATTAGCACCAACAAATCAATCGATAAATGAATGGTGCAACATACCGTCTAGCTTCAGGATGGAAAGTGAAGTGAAATAAATCTTTACACCTGACTCGCTTTGAAGACCTTTTTTTAAGGAATTTTTTACAGGATTGGGGAATTAGCATTACCTTCATCCGAGAAACTAAAATTCGCAAGCAATTAAGTTTACTACATGTGGTTTTTAAGGTTGGCCGGAAAACAATCCCATAAAACAGAGAGCCTTAGAACCATGCAAACCGTTATGAGGTATTTACAGAATTATGAGGCAAAATCATTTGTGTGAAATGACAAATAATGTGACCTAAATAGTTACAACACAAGGGAGAACTGGCACAATGGCTAAAACTCGAGAACTTTTTTTTACGTTTCTGAGGTAATTTCATCTATTGGAACATTTGACACGGAGGAACCATCAGCCTCCATGCGGACTATTTTGAAAAATAATGGTTGCCAAACAGATGTACTACAGAACTAAATGGCAGCATTACTGCGCATTACCGCATGTTCGTTAAGTGATGTGCTTCAGATTAATCATGTCAGCTTTAACGTTAAGATGAGTCACATGCAATACAATACAACAGTGATTTGAATGGAAAACGAGTTCAGTATTATGTCTGAGCATTTTTTCCAGCATGACTAAAAGAGTAAGACCAGCCAATATTTGCTTCGCCTTTAATTCAAAACGACTGCATGTAATATTTTTGCAAAGGTCGTGCCAAAATGCTAATGAAACTAGCCCAAACAGTGTTAAAGAGTAGTACATTTAAGCTCTGAATTCATGAAAACGCTACTCTTTAAAAAACAAACAGCATTCAACTCATGCTACAGCCATTAACAGCCTGTAATTGGAAGGTTGTGATTTAAAATCCCAGTAACACCAGAGAGCTTCCTGTAACCCTCGTGTGCTTGGGTTGTATCTTCTCTCGACTCTGGGTCTGCCATAAAAATGAATGTAAATGATCCAAAACCAGCATGACCGGTGTTTATGAATGCACATCAAGCCCACCCACTTCAATAAACTAAGCAACATAAATTATAGAAAGACCAAATCCACAGTTATGTTCTCTTTCCACCCAGATTTTCCCCCCTGTTGGCCGTGTCGCGTGTGGTGAGGTGGTGTGGGCTCCCGGGTCTAGCTCAATGCTATTGCTGGCATGGCAGTGAAGACTTGTAAAAATACAGCATGTGCGCTTGTTATGTCTAGAGCAAACTAGGAGTTTATACATGTGACTATCAAAAGAGCAGCAGGTCTCACCAGGGACATCCTGCAATTAATAATGATCTAGTTTTAGTTTTGCATTCACATTTATGACATATCCAAAGCAACCTGATGTGAGGTTAAGGGCCTTGCTCAGGGGCCCGATTTGGTGTGGCTAGAATTTAAACCTTCGGATCCAAAGTCCAATACCTTAAACCCCCGACTTTTGGTTAATGGTTGGAAACTAAAAGAAATGATGAATGAAACCATGACCTTGTACACCCTCTAATAAAAAAGTGGAAAATGAAAAGCCCTGTGCTCTTTGGGCTTTAAATCCATTTAAACATCAGCTCTAGTCATCGTCCTTGTTTTGAAGCCGAGAGAATTCAAGCCACCAGATTTGTCCACGACAGCAGCTGACATTCCGTAAAGATGACATAACGCTCGGGGCTCGAAAGCAGCCGTCATAACATATTCACATCAACACAATGATCTATGACTATTTTAATGTTACACATGGTAACCTTCTGATAGAGAGGTTTCATTTTACACTTATTTTACAAGCTTTTTTTTTTTTGGCAGATTTATAAATGCCAGAACCAAAATGCAGAACTTCTAATAGATGGAATTAGTTCACTTCGTTACTGTACTTAAGTAGATTTTTCAGTACTTTACATCACTATTTATTTTTCGGACAAATATCTCTACTTTCTACTTCTTACATTTTCAATCCAGACTCCTGACTTTAGTGTCAATCTATTTGATGACATGATCGATATTTTTTCTTCTCATTGCATGTTGTTTTCAGCCCATCAACCTGTTTTTTTGTCATTGTGCGGCTTTTTCAATCCACTGGTGTGTTTCCTGGCTCTTCACACCAAAGACGTAGACTAGTTTATGAAGCTCACATCGAGCAGGCAGCCTTCAACAAGAAGTCTGGGGTTAACGTGGATGAGACAGAGGGAGTCAGTGATGTAAACATGACTGAGAACAGACACATTCCTGATCACATGATCACTCATCATCTTTTCTCTGCTTGTGTTCTATATAGCGGATGTTCAGACTGGATACATTCTATAGAATAGAATAACCACATATACACATATACTTTAAAGCACAGTGAAATTCGTTCTTCGCATATCCCAGCTTGCTCAGACGCTTGGGTCAGAGCGCAGGGTCAGCCTTGATACGGCACAGAGGATTTAGGGCCTTGCTCAAGGGCCCAAGAGTGGCAGCTTGGCGATACCGAGGCTTGAACCCCCGACCTTCCTATCAGTTACCCAGTTGCGCCTTAACCACTGAGCTACCTTTAGTGACACTAAAACAGGTAATAATAATGACTACTTTTTACAGCATGTACATGTCAGAGCCCAAACTTCTTTACTTTAACTTGAGTAAATGGTGTAGTCAGTCCTTCATCTTTTACCCAAGTCTTTTGAAACACGAGTATCTGCACTTCTACTTGAGTGAAGGGTGTGTGCTTTTGCCACCTCTGTTTATAGACTTACAAGTCCTTATTTTAATATTTTTCTCATTTTGTTATCTGAGCCTCATTCTGCTACAATGAATAATGCTGTTGTGACCCGAGCGTATCTTTCTTACCTTATCTGAGTAAGGCTCTGCCATGAGATCGATGCCCTCTGAGCCAAGCTTTTCCTCCAGTAGTGTCACCAAATCAGTCATTTTGGCATGAGAGATCTTCCTGCCAAGAGCTACCTTGACTCCCTGAATCTGTGGGCAGGCAGACTCAGGCAGGTCTGAGAGCCAGGGTGGTGGTTTCTCTGAATCATCTGGAGACACGGAAGTGGATGGAATACTTTCAGAAGGGCTAGTAGGGCTGCTTATGGATTTAGGGGACAAAGTTGGCGTGCTTGGACTAGAGCTTGAAAGGACCAAAGATGGGTGTCGCAACCCATTTACTGGACGCTCTTTGGACTTTTTGGCAGGAACAGGAGGGGGCACAGGGGGCTTTTTGGGGTGAGTGCGCGGAGCTGGGCTGGTTGGGGTAGAGCCAGGCTGTTTATCTGGAGCATGGTTTGAAGGTTTTATTGCCAGCTGGCTGGGCACTAGAGGCTTTTTAACTTGATCCTGGTTAGCTCTACACAATTCTGTTTTTGAGTCTAATCGGGAATCTTTACTGTTCTGAAAGCTGGACTGGAGAATTGCAGCGTTTACATCTTTTTGTCGTTCTCCACCATGTGGGGTCGCATTTCTTTTTTCTTTGCTCTGATCGAAGGCATGCTGCCACTGTATGTCCCCCAGAGAGTGAGAACGTTTCCAGCGTTCTGGAGCATCCGAAGTCCCATCAAGCTCCTCACAGCTGCGACTAGCTGGCATTTGATGCCTTGGTCCTGAGCGAAGACCCTTCCTCAGGCCCAGAGACCGCAGACTGAAGCCCTTGATAGGCCGGGGAAGAAAGTGCTTGGGAAACTTGCGTTCTTTCTTGGACTGATGCTGCAGCTCCTCAGTAGAGTGGCAGATGGGTGGAGTGGGAAAATCCAGACACTGGACTCGAACAGATTCAAAGCCAGAGGAACAGCGACTTGAGCGAGATGATTTACGAGGCTTCCCTGTAACACATGAGCCTCAGTTTCAAATCTCCAAATGTTCATTGTACAGACTGTGCACGCAGTTTTCAGTTTATTAGAAACATATTCCTTGTAGCTACAATATTATTCTGTTGTTTTAACCCTTCTACAGTATCTATTATATGTCTACACCATTTACAAGACATTAACTTAATGGTGCACTGATCACACATACACTCTACTGCCAAATGTATGTGGACACCTGTCCAATCAAAGCAATAGGTGCTTCCTATTGTTTAATGCGGATTCCATTATAGGTTTACTCCTTTTTATTTTTACAATAACATCCGCTTTTTTGAGAAGCTTTTCCACTAGATTTTGGCGTGTGGCTTTGAGGATTGGTGCAAAAGCTTTAGCCCTGCAGTCAATTCCAACTGATTCAAAACATTTAACTGCAGACCGCTCGGGTTCTTCATGTTATCTTAGACTTCACTTTGGGCACAGGGGTATTGTTATGCAGAAACAGGTTTGATCTTTTTACTTTCCATGAAGGGGAATTGCAGCATATAGACACATTCTATACAACTGTGTGCTTATCAAAAGTTTAAAGAAGGCTCATAAGTAGATGTAATGGTCAAGATACATTTGCCCATATAGTGTATGAATGGAATGGTACAAGTGTGTGACAGTGCTTCTGGGGCTTTTAAACACTGTATACACTCAATAGCCTTTTCATTAGATACAACTACCTTATTAGTCCTTTATGTAGGTGCACAGTTAGAGATTATAGCTCATCTTTTTTTCCATTTCTAATATTTAACTTTCCATGAGACTTTCTGAGGTGTATTGCTATGTTTTTGTGATTGAAAAGTATTTTATTAGCTATAAATAAACAGGAAATTGGCTTTGTTGACTTGCACTATGCATTTTATCAGTATTCAGGATGATCTATTAGTTGCCACTTAGACCCAAACATTAAATACTAAATATTTATCTCTACTGGATGGGTAGAACAGAAACCTGAGATCATTAGAATGAAGCGTGTAAGTATGTGTGTGTGGAAAATGGGTGGAGATCAAACGAGGTCGGTGGAACAAGCGTTACATGAAATGCCTGAAGAGATTCATGCAACAGAAATGAAGGATATTTGAAGTGACACATGAGCATTCAGCAGCGATAGTCCTAGCACTGATACTCAATTTTTAATAAGAATCGTGAATGTGCAAATTTTCTAAAGAAAAAAAAAAGAATAGAGGCATGGAAAGAAAAATAGACTAAAAACCAGCAAAGGGCACGAATGATGTACAAGGTTTAAAGCGTGTTTATTTTTAAGTTATTTAAAGTCATTCCTCACAGAGAAAGGGTTCAGTATCACAAGATGGCATTTGAGTGTTAAGAAGTAAGGAAAAATTATTTGACACATTGCAAAAAGAGGATTCGAAATGCGGACACACGTTTCCGTTCCTGCATTGTAATATATTTACATACTGACTTTTTGGTAAAAATCTTCAGCAACATTTTTTGCTATGGACAGAAAATTACATTGTAAATGATTTTTAAAGCACAGATGAGCTTCAGTGGAACTGCGGGACACATGAATACACAAGAGTCCTAAAATAGCACAGAAAAAAAACAAACAATTCTTGAGTCTCAGACACAATCTGTTTTACAATAAAACTTAAAAGATTGAAATCAGAAGCTATACTTTGGCTCTGCCTACTTGCCTAGTGTACCGTGTCTTTACACTCTAAACACTACCAGGGTTTTTATCCATCTCTTTAATGCAAATCGGAAATATTTTCACACTTGATTTGCCATGTAAATAAATAGGGGATGCTTTGAGGTTCACTGGAATTGGATTTTTTTAATTTATTAATCCCAGTCAGGGCACGAACCCCAGCCATTAGGGTTGCACAAGCCAGCCCACTCTTAGTGGCGCCCCCTAATGGGAGAAGTCGAAGGAAAGTTTAATATTGGACCGTTATAACTGACAACTGTAGCGACTTCTGCAGTTTAAAACACATTCGCTTAGTTACCATCTTGTTTGTGGTCTTTAAAATATTTACATAATACAGTTGGAAAGAAACACATGTTTTCTACCCAGAAGGGTTGAGAATGATGTCTCTTGAAAACCTCAGTCACATGTGTCTGAGTGATGAATTAGGGCTAGAAGATGAAGAGTGGAGTCTTTAGATTGGAGAGGTGTGATTTTTCAGCCCATAAAGAAAGACAGAAGAAAAAGGAAGAATGATGAGGACAGAACGACAGCAAGGCATTCGATCCTGAGGTGATGGCGGCTCACGATGTCGTTTGCTGTTAGCAAGTGCAGGCGGGTTCTACCACAGAGAGAGGCGGATGTCATGGCGGCGATAAGACTAGGTTGAAGATGAGAATGCGATGGAAGATGCTAAAATAATGCCCGATTACCGTTCTCCAGGTTTTCGCTGCTCTCATAGCAGCCAGAGTCCCGTGGGGAGTTGGCTGCCAGGCCCTGCCCCTCACAGAGGAGTTTTTCCTGGGAGCCAGAGAGGGCACTACGCTCAGGGTCACTGCTGCCTGTAATCACACACATACAGAGTGTTAAAGGGTGTATGTTAGGGCTTGTGAGATGCATTAACCATGCCTGATGTGGTCTTCTTGCACAAAGACCATAAAACCTTTGGTCTATCAAAGGATCAGTCAGTTTCTCCGTGAGGTTTGTTTTTGTAGCACTGGTTGATTTTCTGTGTGAGGTGAAGTAGGACTTGAAAAAGTCCACTCACTATCATACTCCTGGAGGAGCTCCACGGCATTGAGCAGTACAGCTCTGTGTTGAGGATCTCTGATGTTTAGCTCGTCCAGATCCTCTTCTTCAAGCAGCTTAAAAGTGTCCAGATCCTCATAGCCATTAAACAAGAAGGTAGGCATGTGCTCCTGAAACCCAACCACACACAAACACACACACACACCAGTCAGAACCATCATGTGTAATCAGAGCAAAAACTTCATACACAATTTCTGCAGAAGAATGACCAAATCATGAGTGTGAAATGTTCTGCTGTGCTTTAAAACAAAACAAAACTTAGACAATAAACATACTAATCTTTGATTATTTTAACTGTTGCTGTTCTGTGGTAATGTGTCTGCTGTCTGGTGTGTGTGTGTATATATATATATATATATATATATATATATATATATATATATATATATATATATATACTGTTACTCCACCACACACACAGGAGGTCTAAAGGGTGGATTGCCATCTTTGGATGGTCAGAAAGCCATTATACGTATGGCTGAACTCGACCTTCACTTCCATCTGGAGGGGGGAAAAAAAACGTGTAGGAGAGTCGAACTCTTTCATTACCACAAGGACCACCTTGATTCTCTCTCCATCTCTCTCGCTCATGTTCTGTCATTATAGCTTCAGGCAAAATGACAAGAACAACACCCTAGACTCAACACACTACCACTGACATTTTAGTCTCATGAACAGAACTGTGTGTGTGTGTGTGTGTGTGTGTGTGTGTGTGTGTGTGTGTGTGTGTGTGTGTGTGTGTGTGTGTGGAATACCTGTGGTATAAAAAAAGTGGAACATGTGATTCTTCCTCTCACCTTTAGGTTGATTCTTTCTAGAAGTTCTTCCACAGAGCTGGGTTTGGGAGCGCGACCCTTTCTTCTCCTCCTGATGGTGCGTTTGGGTTTCTCCTCCTCCTCCGTCAGGACGTCCACGTAGATAAACTTGAACGTTCCAACCTTGTTGTTGAGTAACCCCATCCACGTGCCCATGGGCGGCTTACTGATGATGTCGATCACATCTCCTCTCTGAACCAAGACCAAAGACGAGAGACACAGAGGAGAAAAGAGTGAGGGAGAGAGTAATTATATAAATGATTTGCGATTATATAAGTTTTGAAGGAGTTGTCACTGTTGTAGCCAGACCTAACTGATGCCTACAGGAATTAACTCATATTTCCCAAACGCAGTCTACACCTGAACTGGTTCTCAAGAACTTGGCTATACATGTCATTTATACGTTGAATTTCTTTTTGTTTTGTTTTTTTTAAGAAGAAGAAAATACATCACTCATCACACTCATGTAATGACCCAAGTTGCTGCTAACAAAACATGAACCTTCCAGGATTTCTCTTGTAGCTCAAATAGACAGATCAAAAATAAAATTCCATGGTGAGTACAGGCCAACCTTATTGTGTTCCATGCTAATCAATCCTGCATTCTAGACACTCTAGAATTTTTATGGTTTATTTTAACAGAGAGAGTATTTTGAAAAATCCATAAAAAAATGAAAGGAAGATTATAAATTAATTTGTATTTGATCGAGTGAAATAAGAACTAGATCCCGATCCAAATTAGCAAGAATTCTGACCCAAATGAATCATGTTCATGTTCATGTGCATTCTTGAGCAGAGAGTGACTGTGGTTCCAGCTCCCTTGAGATCATTAACAAGCTTCTCCTGTTTAATTCTGAACTGATCCCTCACCTTTGTCAGAATCAGATTTACCCCATGAGGTGAGATTTTGCAAGGAGATCCATCCTGGAATAGAATGGGAGTAGTGCTTAAGGTGTCAGTTTACTGATTGGAAGGTCGGGGTTTTAAGCCCCGGTATCGCCAAGCTGCCACTCTTGGGGCCTTGAGCCCTTAACCCTCTGTGCTTCAGGGGGCGCCGTATCATGGCCGACCCTGCACTCTGACCCCAGCTTTCACTGTGCTTTAATGTATATGTAACGAAAGAAGGCTATTCTATTCTATTCTTGTTGTGGTCTCTTTCTCACCAAGCTTCTTGCTGATGGTCTTGTAGCCCATTCCAGCTTTGTGCAGGTCTATAATCTTGTCACTGACGTCCTTTAACAGCTCATTGTTCTTGCCCATGGTGGTGAAGATGTTTGAACGGAAGAGGTTGATTCTGTGACGGGTGTCTTTTATACACATAATGAGCTGATACTAGGAATTCTTTCTCAAAGGGTCAGAACTAAATTGGGTGTGTGGGAGTCAGAATTCGTGCTTGTTGGTATGGGATCAAATACTGGTTTCACTCAATCAAATACAAAATAATTTATATATATTATTAATTTATCATTTTCCGGATTTTTCTTTTATATTCTTTCTCTTTCTGTTAAATTAAACCTACCATGCAAATTCTAGAGTGTTCATTGTTTTGCAAAATCAGCATGGAATCATAATTATTTCCCCCACTGTATATTTCTGGGAACATTGTGCTACTGGCTATAGTAGTGCATGCGCTGCTAATTAGTCTGCTAATGTGTGTGTGTGTGTGTGTGTGTGTGTGTTGTACCTTTAGTTTGAGTGAGTCTGTATCGTAAGGGCTGGGAGTGAAGTCTGTGTGCACTCTGGCTCTGCCACAAAAAGGTCCCCTGTATGGAGGCTCTTCATCATCCCCGTCCTCTGATTTCACACTCTCACGATTACTGGCAGACGAGTCTGTGGTGCTTACTGTCTGGCCACCTGCAGCACGACATGAAAATAATAGCCGTTTATGAGACACTTTGCCCAAGCCATAGACATGCAGTGTAACGTGACATTCTGAAACTCTCTACGGGCAATGTGGTGGGCTATAATGCCCTCTAGTGCTGACTTTATGAAACACAATCACAACTGTTTCTTACTCATGGAACTCTGTCCACTCAGAGAGCTGCGTAGACTCTCCACAGATCCTCCTGCCTTTAGTTTGGGCTTTTCCAGTGAGTCTGTGTTTGGCTGAGGAGATTGAGGAGAGCTGGGAATCCCGTCTGGATTGGACTAGACACACATACAGGGAGAACATTTTAATTTAATATCAGATAACAAAATAAAACCCTAATTCTGGACTAAACAAAAGAAAATTGGAACTATACCTCACATTATTATTCTGAACATGTGTAAGCAAAGATATGAAAGCAATTGACACAAAATATTCCACAAGCAGACCTTCTGGTTTTCACGAACTAATTATGTTTGTCCAACGGGGTTTTACTGTAATCATTTTATTTATTATAATAGATGGCTAAAGAGGGCGCTGTATACAACAGACACATCTCACAGAACTCTTGTACAGTCGTCTGATGCTTTACTTTTATACAACACTCTCCTACATCAGTCTGGGTTATGTGTTCAAAGTGTTATAACCTGGTTTTCAGGCAGATGGATGTCTAAGAACGCTGAAAAAACATCTTTGAAAGAAGTGAACTAATAAGAAAGAGAAAGAGAGATAGAGAGATTTAGCTAACATTCTTCCCCAACTAGGAAGCTTCAATGTTTGCGAGAGAGCCGTAAGTACATACTTCGAGATCGACGGCAAAGCCAGACAAAATATTTTGTCTAGACTATTACTGTTTATTAACACATTTTCTCCTGAACATACAGCTGCGACCTTTTGTACAGAAAATATCCTTTTGTTTGTGATCCTTGTGATCAAGTCTCCGTATGAAACCAGCAACTGCCTTGGCTGCGACCACATGCTTGCTCACTCATCGCTCTGTGGCTCTGCTTTAACTGAGCAGCTGTGTGTCTCGAAAATACAAACAACGCACAAAAGAAAAAGTGTCTGGTTGAGAAAAACAGGTGCAGCTTCAGTCAAAAGGATATTTATTGAAGTATTAATAGATCATTAAGAACAAGCTTTATACTGAAGCCAGACCACGTTGTGGCCCAGCACTTCCAAGTTCCTGCAGAGCAGTGTATAGAGCAGGGGTCACCAACGTGGTGCCCGCTTTTCCTGAAATATTTCCTGAGATGACTTGAGGAAGAAACCTTGAGAGGAACCAGACTCAAAAGGGAACCCATCCTTATCTGGGTGACACCAAATTAAATCTGTTGGTGGTGATTGCAGCTCTAAGCCATTGTGGCAAAGTGTTAATATTCATTAAAGTCTAAATCCGTCTTCATAGTTCTTGGCGTTAACCCTTTAAAGTAACTTCATGGATCTTTATACTACTCGTGTGGAACCATCCTCAAAGAAAGGCATCAATGAACCAACGCTTCAGTATTGTTTGCTAGGACAGGACAGGAAAGGTTTTTTCATACGTCACTCTTGAACATTAGTCTGAGTTGTGTGTTATAGTGTTATATCCTTGCATTCAGGCAGCTACATGCCTAAAGTGTTTAAAATAAATGTTTGGCAATAAAGAATCGAGGTCAACATATTCTTAAGTTTTGCCGATGAATTGGCAGCAATAGTTGCTATAGGCAAAAATCCATATTTATAGTTTTTCCGGGTTGCGGTAAATAGTACGAGAGCGGCCTCTAGAGGCGAATCACTGATGCCACGTGCTGTTAACTTGAAGTGTCCTTTATATTTATATTGGATGCAAATGTTTCTTAATATTTCTCAATATTTCTTAATATAATTAATATTTTAATTTCATTTAGCACATTTTCATGATTCAGAAAATGTACAAATCAAATCTAATGTTAAATTTATAATATAGAAGAGAGAAGAAATGAAGACATTAAGAAGGAGAAAAAAAAAAAGAGAGAGTGTATTTGTGTGTTTATACCTGTTCAGAGACAGAACTGCTGTATTTCTTGGATATGCGTTTTCTCATTGTCTCTTTCACAGACTTGACTTTCCTTCCCAGAGAGATGCGAGAGCTGGTAGGAGACTTGATCACGTCCCTGTATAGAGCCTCTTGCTCCTGAGTTGAAGAAAGACAATTGAGAGAGACAAAGTTTTACCACAGTCAACATTTCAAAATGTACACTTTGAGTGTGTGTGTGTGTGTGTGTGTGTGTGTGTGTGTGTGTGATTGTACTCACGTGAGGTTCAGAAGCAGCGTTCACCACATGAAGTGACCGGTTGGACAGATCGAAACCCCCAAAGCTACACGTCCTCTGCAGAAACCAAACACACAAAGTCACGATCCAGATGATAAAGTTCTTGTAGAGTCCCACAGTACTCCAGACTCAGATCAAGTGAAATCAATCAGATTAACCATCAAACCACAGTGATTCATGCTCATATTTATGATGACAACAAACGATCTAGCAAACGACTGACTGCACAACAGAAGTGATACATGAAATAATAATCAAAATGATAATACAGTAAACACATATCATTGTTCCATTTTTTTAAAAAGCATTCTGGGGGGAAAGAAAATAAAAGCATCACACAAAAACAAATAAACTAAACAATTTACTAAAGCATTCTTCGTTCTTTATGGTTGTGCAGATATGGAGTAGTGACAGTATTTCAAACTGGGGGGAAAGAAAGCGTTACACTTCCTCAGAAACAGAGGAAAAGGTCATTTCTGGAGCTTGAAAGATGAGAGATGAACTATGAATGAAGTAATCTCACAAATATATCGACCACTGCTCAATAGTCAATGTGGGTGTTATCATGCATATTCAAATCATAATACCAAATACAAAATACACTGAAAATCAATGCTAAAGGAGGAGTTGTGATGGTGTAGAGAGTCTATGACAAAAAAAAGGATAACAATCCGATTCATGCTCACTATGAATGACACGGGCACACGAGAGGAGCTGAACACTGCGAGGCTACAGGAAGAACTGCACTGAATGGAGCTTCACCAAACCACACACTTCAATTACTAATGTGCTGACTGTCAGGGACTTCCTGGGCGAGGAACATGTTTGCGTTTGTTTTTTTTAAATAAAACATTGGTTGCAATTGAGCAATCAGAGATACAAAAAGTTGGATAACTTAGATGTTCTAACGTGCAAAACTTTTACTTCACTGCTCAGAATTCACAAATACCCTTGTGCAGACGTCCAGATTCATCGCACCTCCTGCTAATTTTTTTAATCAACTGCTCTCACTATTTTTGCTGATCACGCTATGTCATTCTTACGCTCTCAAACATACACTGATACGTTTTTCTGAAAGCAAACACAGCTCACTAGAACCACATTATCATCGCTCTGACACGGGGTGACTGCTGGGCCCTTAAGCAAGGCCCTCAGCCTTCAACTGCTCAGTTGTATAAATGAGATGAATGTAAGTAGCACTGGATAAGCCCATGTAATACATGCCATAAATGTAATTAGAATTAGAGAAAATAATTTGAAATGAGTTGATTTTGTAATCTACAGGCCGCTCTATCAGCTTCATGACCTTCTGGTATACAATTATTCATTATTGTTGTTGGAATCATGTCTCTGAATAATTAAAAACCTCCTGACAGTTTATATGTTAGCATTAAAGTATTAGTTTATTAGGCTCATATTTGGAAAATCTAGTGTATTAGTCGTGTTATTTTCCGTCACAGTATGTTTGTTCTGAACATTGAAACTATTTCAGGTCTCTGATGTAACACCACACTCTTGCAGTTCCATCCAGTAGCCTATCAGTGACGTGCTCCATGGGTCCATGGGCCCTCCTCACTCACGGACTTCTGCTGAATGCGCAGGAGGACACGTCGGGTGCAACGGTCCACACTGGATACCCATTTTCGCTCGCCGTCTCTCTCATCCTCCAGTAGGTGAAGCCTTTCAGCTTTCCGGCTTAAGTGGTTGTACAAGCTGCGCTCCACCACGTAGGTTATGTTCAGCTCGCTGACAGCTGTTCTTCCTCGAAGGCGCTTCGGCGGGCAAAGCCAAGTTCCCACTATACCCACGCTGCCCTTCCCTTTCTCCCTGCCTAGCTCACGCACCCGGGGCGAGGACGCAAGCGTCAGCGGAGGGGAGCTGGGGGCTTTTTGGCGTTGGTACAGTAAGTGCTTGGTGGAATAAGCGTAATTGGGATCGGGTTTGATCCGCTGCCAGGTGGAAATCGGTGGCCGCTTGGTGCAATCCACAGGCACCAGCATGCGCTGAGGTTGAGGACAAGGCCGCACGAGGCTGTAGTGTGTGTACACTGTGTCCATACTTACCCCATGAGACAGGGAGGTCTTCCTGCTTTCGGGCTCGTCCTCGGCGTTGGCGCTGGCAAGAGGCCGGACCAGGCTGTGCGGGGAAGCTGTAGGCTTGACCAGCCTGTGTGCAGAGTTCCAAGCTTCCAAACTCCTCGAGGATGGAGACGTACTTAAGCTGTCCATGTCTCCTTCCACTGAGAGCTGATCCGGGGTCAAAGAGGACAGTGACGAGTCCACTGTGCAGCGGGTGCTTTTCTTATTGACGCCCGCATAAAGGGCACTGGTGTCCTCGCACGCAAGAGACACGTCCAAGCTCAGAGAGTCTTCAGGGAAAAGAACATGCATCTTATTAGTCATTATAGCCAGTCATTAGAATAAATATGACTTCTACTGTATGTTCTTCAGTTTCGATGCACTTCAAAGGTAAATGCATTTCTATAGACAATGGATTTTAATTCACGTTTATTTCAATAGGGCTTTTCTCTATGGACATTGTCTCAAAGCAGCTTTACAGAATGTAAAAATTATAGAACAAAAATGTTTATATAAATGAACTATGTGTGTTTATCCCTGAGGAGCAGCCTGGGACGACTGTGGCAAGGAAAAACTCTCTCAGATGATATAAGAAAGAAACCTTGAGAGGAACCAGATTCCACAGGGGAACCAAAAGTGTGATTAGAGATTAGACTGGGATATACAGATAGAAGAAGCCATATCTTAAAGCCCATATGACTTTTTATTTTAATACAATATACATAAGTGTTTAAAACCTGTGGGTTTAAGTGTACTGGGACAGTTTTTTCTTCTTCCAGCCGTTAATAATTTTTTATTGGGTATTAAATATAATGTTGCTGCCAGTGACCAAAACTAACTGGTCTAACTGGTTTTCTAACTGGTCAGGTTTTATATACTGTATATATATATTGTGAATGGTAAATTGACAAAAACAATAGAATTTTAGGAGCGAAACCACGGCATTTTTAAGAAAAACAACAGCTTGCTGTTTTTTTTTTTACGATCACATCAGCCGTACCTTCTGATCCCTGCCTTTTGCCGTCATCCACTTTGATGAGTTTCTTGCGGACGCGCCGAGTGGAGTTGACCAGTTTGTGAAGTCTCTTAAATTTCACCGCATCCTCCTGCTCATCGTCAGACTGTTCGCGAGACTGCAGCGAGAGAAAGACACTTTATTTCTCCTCCAGGTTTCTAAAAACAACAAAATCTATGTGCAGATAACAACCTCATGTACATGGTTGAAATAGACCCGAAACATCTAAAATGTTAAGGTGGTACAGTGGCATTATGGGATGGACGGTTTGCTTAAGATGGACGGTTGCCGTTAGTTACGGAAGCGCATGGAGTGGTTGGGTGTTGTGAAATGTGTGTTACAGAGGCACCTACAGTAGAGTACAGTTAGAGAGGAGTAAAAGAGGCAAGTTTCACAAAAAACATTAGAACCTTAGAACGTTGGTAGGACAAAATGTATCAAAGACTTACCATGAAATTTTCGATAAAAAAAAACAAGGGAACAAAATTCAGTCGACTCTCTGAACATGATGTTTTTGTCAACACAGTTTCCAGCGACCAAACACTTATTCATTTAATGGCAGACTCTCAGCTACTGACCACAATGACATCTTAATACTCCCCTCTACCCAAACGGACCACAGACCACAGTATCTTTCCATCTCTCACAAACACATACTCAATACAGCAGGAAAACAAAAACTAGCCAAATGGAATACTCATGCACACAAACACACCATCGTGGTAAAAGAAAGGCAAAGAGAGAAAACTGTTGAAGATGGATATGTATAGTTTTTATGATTTGAAAGCTGTCCTAGTGTGCTATCGAAATCTGCCTGAAGATTTCCTCTGAACAATTGATACTGCGGTGAATAGAAAAAAATGCGTGTATTCATTACAGAGTAACTGAAGCGTTGAGCAACATGAGCGGAGAGAAAAACAGAAGGAGTGAAAGAAACAGAAAACTCTCCACACTTACCCACACACACACACGGCATAGTGGAAGAACTGATACTAACTTTACGAAGTGATATCAGAAAGCTACTAAAAATATCAAGTCAACTAAGTGACATGCTTCAGCGACACACAGCCACACAGAGAGAAATTACAGAGGGCAAACAACAAGCAGGCAGCACAAAGTTTCCAGGGGAAAGTACAGATCAGACCAGATCCCGAAAGAGAAAGCTCTATTAATTTCACTCATCTTACCAGGAGTTTCATCATATCCCAAGTCCTTGTCTGCGTACGCACACTGCGATTACCTCGAACCGACACGAGCAATAACACACCAGTTCCTAGCATTTCTGAATGTGAGTGAAAAAGGCGGGTTTGAAGGGGAGTCCCAGACGATCCCTGCGTATCCTTCAAGCCGTTTGTGAGCAGCACGGGAATGTGGGTCAGGAGGACAGGAAAGGCTGTCCTGAGATCAGATCTCTGCTGGACACATACAGTGCAGTCTCTGTGGGAGCTGTGTACGTACCTGTCTCTGTGTCAGTGAAGCAGACAGGCTTTGTTAATCTGTGCTGAGAGCTGATCTAATAGCAGCTGTAACGGTCTGAACCACAGTGCAGCTTCTGTATGGGGAACCGAGCTGAGCTGATCTGGGGTCAGTGAGATTCCCCTTGAGAGAGCTCTTTTACATTCGCTGTATCCGTTAGAATGTGTAGTCCAACCCGCTACCGCATACACACAGCTTTTAAATGGCCTGATTTTTGAAAGTAAACATCGTGTGAGTCTGAATGCATGTTTGTTTACATAAATGTGTCTTACAGAAGAAATAAGACTGCAGGGTCGGACCACCAAATCTGTCTTATAGTATTCAAAAGGATTCTGTACTTTAATACCTTATAATATCTTTTTGGATGCAGTAGCATGGGAGACTTAAATCTGTTCGAGCATCACAACGCTCCTGTGCACAAAATCCAGCTCCACATGGTCTGGAAGATGTGGAAGATCCCCTACTATAGAGCTCTAAACTCAACCGTATTGCAATGTGGCTTGCACAAATCTGCACAAAATCTAGTGGAACATCTTCCCAGAAGAGTGCAGGTTATTAAAGCAGTGAATGGGGAAAATGTACAATGGGAAGAGCATCAAAAGCATTAACTTCTTCAGCATTTTAAGCTACAGGAGCTTGTCTGTTGGATGGTACCACACCATGGTTCCTTGGTTCACCACTGTTCCTTCCTTGGAGCACTTTTAATAGATACTGACCACTGCAGACTAGGAAAATCCCACAAGAGCTGCAGTTTTTGAGATGCTGTGACCCAGACGTCTAGACGTCACAATTTGTCAAACTCGCCAAATCCTTACGCTCGTCCATTTTTCCTGCTTCTAACATCAACTTTGAGGACAAAATGTTCACTTGCTGCCTAATAAATAAATCCACCAACTAACAGGTGCCATGATGAAGAGATCATCAGTGTTCTTCACTTCACTGCTCATAATGTTATAAGGTCTTGTCCAATTGTCCAAAGGCAAGACACTCGTCATATTTACTGTTGCATTTTAGATTTCAGGCAAACTGCATGCTAATTTCTCTATCATGCTAATTGGCTACAATATACCAAGCTGATTTCTTCATATGGCAGACAAACCCACCCACACACCCACCTACACACCAGTGATCAATGTGAGAAACACAATGAACATCATCAACAGGCTTGCTGGATCTCACTCCAGGTTTTATCATGAACATTAAATCTGCTGGGGCGGTAACTGTCAACTACACGCCAAAGACACCAACTTTCCAAGCCAACACAAACACAACACACCAGCTCATTCATGCCAAACTGACTCGAGGACAAGAGGAACTGAATCCAAGGAAAGTGTAATGTATGAAAGTCCTTGTCCAAATGCAGGGGTTTTTTTTTATACGTTACTCCCATAACAGAGCTGAGATCAGTGTACGGGGCCAAACAATGCGTCATACTAACCCGTGTACAGCACACATGTAAGCAATTGCCTCCTTCCATGACTGGAGAAAGCTACAGAAACGATGATTTCTGCAGTGGGGATGTAGCAAAATATGAATACATGAAGAGGACAAATGAATACGAAAATGTTCTAAATGGGCCAAAATACTGGCACACATCGAACCTGCACTGTACATCTTTTGGAAAACTTTCCAAAAAAAGTTTTTACACTTACAAATATCTCATTCGTACATCTGATCAGTTAAGGGCCTCGCTCAAGGGCCCAGCAATCACAGTTTTCAATCAGCTGAAGTGTAAATATATTATTTTCAGTATCATTGATTAAAATTGATTTACTTACTGCATGACTGTAGGAATATTGTCTTTAAAATATGAAAAAATAAAAGAATAAATTACAAAAAAACAAATAAACTGTTATGTATCTACTGCAAGAAAAGCAACAATGGCAACTAAAAAAGAACAAAACGATTTACAGGCAGAAGGTCGGACGTGAACTACTGGAGCACACCGAGGCACAACGTCAGACGTGAATCGCTGAGTGCTACAGATTTCACTTCATTATTAAAGAAAGGAACAAAACACAACTAAACCTTGGGCTGTTTTTATAACATATCATTTCAGTTCTAAACTAAAAAATTTTCATGTCCATGTCCATCATTTACACAAAAAGTCAAACCCAAATACACCGAAATGTTTGTTTATTTTCTCTTTCATTCATATTCAAAAAAGAAGCAAATGAAAAAAACAAGCAAAATAGCAGGAAGAAACAGTCAGTGCATTACAAATAAAACTACTAATACATTTTAAATATTACAGGCGGGAGGAAATAACATATTTTTGCATGGGTGGGACAGTAAAATCCGTCCTGTCCAGACTTCTACATGGAAGAATTTGACATTAAACTCTATACTGCCTTCTGCTGGATATTAACAGTCATTACACCATTAAATCTTTAGAGCTGGATGTATAGGGTTGAAGATAAAAACATCTTTAACTAAATAAAACACTATAAAATGTATGTATTTATTGTATAGCTGAAAGCATAATTATCTAAACACTAAACAAAAAAAGTGTTTCTAAAAACAAATCCTAAAAGAAAATGGCCTAAATTAGCAACAGCTACTTGCTGAGATGTTTGCTGAATTGAAGACAATGGTGATGTGGTAAATACAAGGCACGTGTACCAGCGAGTAGACTGCAGTGATTAGTGTTAGAACTTGCTGATTTGTTACCACTTCAAATCAGATCCTTGGTATAAAGAAAGGTGTTTGAATGTAGAGTAAGGAGAAATTTGCGATTAAAGACAAGAGAGATTACCGATGTGAGGTAAAGGAAAGGGGCGGGATTTCCACTGAATTAGCTCAATGAAGTGTTCAGAACACTTATGCAACTGTCAATCATTGGATATTCGCATGCTGATTCGTTCATCTGATGTTTTTATTTAAGAAATGAAATGGGACGGGATGGGACAGGTCAGGATATGACAAGACAGGACAGGACAGGACAGGACAGGACAAGACAGGTCAGGACAAGACAGGACAGGTCAGAACAGGACAGGACAGGACAGGACAGGACAAGACAAGACAGGTCAGGACAGGACAGAACAGGACTGCTCTTCTAGTGGTTCCCAAAGTGACAAGACACACGATGTTCGTCAGTGACATTACGGGTTTAATAAACAGCACCAGGGTCACACCCCTTAACACACAATTTTTTCAGTATGGATTAACACGTGACCACGGTGTACTGGCGTTAGATGCACACGCAATGTAATGTCTCACAAACACAAACACACACACGCCCTTGAGTGTGTGTGGGTACTTACGTTACAGGTGGAGGGCAGGTTAACAGTGGGCCCGGATCCATCAGGACACTCTGCAGTGTCTGAACTGGTGCTCAAATGCCTGCTCCTCTCATACTCCTTAAGCTACGGAGAACAAGAGGTCAGAGAGAGCCGCCCGCACACACACACACACACACACACACACACACATATATCCCAAAATCCAATTTATAGAATAAATACAATATCCAAATAGAAGAGCACTAAAGGCACTTTTGAAATGAACCGACCACACACACATTTTAACAGTAAAAAGAGAAAGGAATTGAGGAGTGTCTTCAAAATGTAGTACACGTTAAACAAAAACAATGACCCTCTCCACAAACACCTACACACACCTACACACACACACACACACACACACACACACACACACACACACACATTCTAGACATTCATAAAAAGACAACTGTCCACTGAGGCATAGCATTGATTCAGAAATGGTGTTGCGATCGATCAAATTGAACTCTGATGAAGTAAAAGCACGGTAGAAGTGATATGAGTACGAGGTGACGAAGTCCGGATTCTCAAGTGTTTAAACTATAAAGAATAAAGAGAGTCTTTTACTTTTTTTTGGTGCTCCCTGTGACTGTGCGTGCAACATTGTGCTGCCATCTGTTGGCCTGTTCCAAAACCAGTCTAAAATTTTGATACCACCACGTATGTGTAGTTGAGGTGCTTTTGCTCTTTTAACAGCTTTTTCGTTTTTCATATGAACTCTTGTGCTTTCATACGTGTTTGGCTTCGCTAGCGATATCTGCTTCAGCTACTGTGAGGTAAAACCTGCTGCAACAGCATCTGCCTTGGGAGAAGAATCAATGCTGGCCTTGTGGAGAGAGAAAACACACGCTCCACAATGTGTGGTGGTTACACGCTCTCGGAGCGATCAATAAAAGAAAGAGATAGAGAGAATGTGTGTGTGTGAGAGAGTGTGTATGTGTGTGTGACCATTAGCTTGAATGCTCCACTCCCACACATACAGTATGAAAACAATGCTTATTCAGCTAACAGGATGAATTAAACATCACTCCCTTTGTGAGCAAAAAGCTAACCACAAGCATAATTCCTACAGGAGCCTCCCTACACTGGGTCTGTGTGTGTGTGTGTGTGTGTGTGTGTGTGTGCATGCGCACTGCTCTCAGTGTTAGAATGGTTAGTCTGGGTGAGTAGGGTTAGTGAACAATTGCAAAGCTGATGATGCAGCTGGTGATGATGTCACCAGCGGGGTGGGGCTTTACCCGAGCCAGCGCCTCCTCCACCGTGATCATCTTCTCTTTGACCATCATCATCAGCTGGATGCGCTCTTCGTCGCTCATGGTGATCTCGCTGGCCACGTAGCCGATGTCCTCTCCTAGAAGTCAATCAGAGCTGTTACACTGATGACCAGAAAGGAAAAGCAGCCAAAGGCAGAGATGGAGTGAATATAAAAAAAAAAAAAAAAAAAAAAAAAAATACCTTTCGAGCTCTGCCTTGTGAGCCCTTTCTGGGATTTGCGAAAGTTTTGCCAGAAGGATTTGTTCTTCTTCTTGCTATCCCATTTTCCTGTGAAGGGAGAGAGCGAGAAGTCAGCAGTGCAGCGACTCGAAACTGAACTCTGCTTACATAAATGATGTGGAGGCTTTATATTTATTTATTTATTTTCCCTGAGGCAGAGAGTTGAATTCTGCTGCACAGTTTATACCAACCGAACAGAGCTGCTCCTGTGTCTGAATCATTACAGAGATTTATTTTTAATGCAGTAAGCAATTTGTAATAAGACAAAGAATGAATGTGCTTCTGACAGACATCTTGTTCACATTAATGTATCCATACGGTTTCAACAAATGAATCCTCACTGCTAATATACATGGCTGCAATCTTCCACCTCTACAGGACCTGTGGACCTCCAAAACCCTGAAGTGGGAAAAAATGATTGTGCCTGACCCCTCTCACTCTGGACACAGACTTTCTTAATCACTTTCCTCTGGCAGGAGGTTGTGGACAACCAGGACCAACGCTCTCTCCAGTCTCAGCAGCACTAGTTAATCATGGACATGTGTGAGCTTTAAACATACAGAAGTATGTGGATAGGGATTTTGACAGAGCGTATTACATGACTCTCTGGCACTGCATGAGCCACAGCTGCAGTCAGACAGCATTACATGCCTCAAGGGAAAATGACTGTAAAGTGGGAATTGACCGAGACTAATTCAGTCAATCAGCCAATGAAAAGTTTCTTCAGCGGTTTAAACAATTGTAAATAAAGCAAATCCAGGCATTGTGTAATTTGGTGTATATTTGGGTTTGAGGAAACTCACCTGAGCCATCTTCAGAGTTGGACTTGTGCAAAGGGAGCCTGAAAAAAGAGAACACAGGAAAAAGTGACTTTTAGAATCCCATGATGAACATCAGGAGCGAAACTAACTCGTGTGTGCTGGCCACCATTCTTAATATCATAACTTCATTATTTAATCAAAATAAAGAGAAACACAAATCCAAATGCAATTCTCCAATTGTGTGGGTTCAGTTGCACAATGCACCATTAGAGGGCAGTGCAGACCTACGCAGACTCCAGGCCCCAGGCTCCTGAGGTTCGGAAGGCACTTGGATGTTATGCAGAGACCAGATGTGTCTGAGTTTATTGCAGCAGGACAGACACTCGATGCCCGGTACATCTGATCTTTGCATCTCGGAAAAAACAAAGAAACAAATCGCAGGCTTGTGGAAACAAGCAGAAACACAATACCGTAGCTTAGAATACAGAACGAAATGGCATCTGACCCACTTGTCTTCTTCGACTTATAAACATCAAATCTGCTATTAGATCGATCAATCTATCTATCTATCTATCTATCTATCTATCTATCTGTCTGTCTGTCTGTCTGTCTGTCTGTCTGTCTGTCTGTCTGTCTGTCTCTCTATTGTACATATCTTCTAGTGTTAGAGACAAAAACATATACCAGGCTTTGATGAAGAACAAGTGAGTTGCAAGCAAGTGCAGGTAAAATCCCTGTAGCTAAACTGCTGAGGATCAGCTACAAAACCAACTCTCTTTAATTGGTGTACAAATATTCGAAAAAAAAAAGAGAAGTTTCGGTTTCCCCTTATGGGCGGACCGACTTTCTCACTTCCAAGAAAAAGAAACATCTGAGTGTAAAACGTGCAGGGAATTACTGTTAAGTTCCAGAATTACAGTCACTAGGAGCAGGTGATTTTTTATCATATAAATAATGTCATATACAAACATCATATCTAAATTCTCAAATGCATTTCCGCGATACACTACAAGCTCACACAATATCAATGTGTTTAGGAACTGTCAGTAAAACAAAAGTGCTACATTAAAGTCACACACACTAATATTTCTTGGACCACAGTCCAAAAAACCCACTGATGAAAAAACTGCTCATTCATTATATTCAGGTAGGCAGCTGTAGACCTGACCAACTGAAGCAACCCCAGACCATAACACTGCCCCCACAGGCTTGTACAGGTGGCACTAAGCATGCTATCTGCTTCTCTTTTTACCCTGATGTGTGTGAACAGTGTAAATCCAGAACACAATCTTTTTCCAATGCGCAAGAGTCCAAACTTAGCAAATTAAAGTCCTTAATTTCCGATAAACCTCACAGAAAAGTGGTTTGCTGAAGGCAATCCCTTGAGGTTTTTTTTCTAAAATTAACCATAGCTGTTTTTGTTCAGCCTTTCAACTCTTAATTCTTTATGAGTTTCTCCAAAATATATTTTCTTTGCTTGATGCAGGCCTGTCATTTGACCCTTCTAAAACAAAGTAACATATTTTCCACCTCAGGACATGCTTTCTGATAGGGTTGTTTAAGAAATAAAAATCTATTCACAGCAGTAGGGTTTAATAACTTGTTACAGCTAAAACCTTCTATATTAATGCAGTAATTATGCAGTAATGGAGCCTATTACATATGTGCTGTTACATCCATTGTGTGTGTGTGTGTGTGTGTGTGTGTGTGTGTGTGTGTGTGTGTCTTAGCGAGTTCCTGTGTAAACATTTAAGGCTCGTGCTGAGCTGTGAAACTCTGAGTGATGACAGAGATTCATAAATTCCTCAAAGCTGGGGAGCATATTTACATGCTCCGAGTATTAATGAGAAGCAGAAAGACATCACTTAGACAAACACAGCTGTAAACAAACGGACGGAACTGGTCGCGCTGTCCGGGAAATGTAATGGCCGTTGAGGATGTTCTTGTCAGAGTCATAAACTTCACTATGTTCCAAAAAAAAGGATTTCACAAACACCAGTGCATGCAGACTTTAGTCTAACACATCAATGTGCCTCTTTACTGGGAGGGAAAATGTGTGTTAGTGTGTCTGAGTGTGTGTTGGGTTGAACTAGAGGTTAAAAAGTTGAATGCTTTTTATGAATGCAGTGTTGCCATGGCAACATAATGATATGATAATTGATGAGGCCCCACTCTTCATCACCATGCTTTCTTTGCTCTCTATTCGTCCAACACACACACATTTACACACACACACACACACAGAGAGAGAGAGAGAGAGAGAGAGAACAAGCTCATGGCAGTAGACATGCTGTTTCTATGTAAAGGACCTCTGCTGAATAGCAGCTTAATAAATTAAGGTCTTTTCACCAGCTTTAGTATTTACTGAGCCATCCACAGAGCCACAGCCCCAATTTACGCTTTCATTCACAGCCAAGAACACTGTGTGTGTTAGGAGTTGACAGTGAAAGTGATGCCTGATAACCTACTCACGCTTACTGATGACTTTACTAGACTCTGTAGCGCTAGCAAGCAACGACCTGAATAGCTTAAGCGTCAGCAGTAACCTTCATAACCCAAAATCTTTGGTTTGGATCGTGACCATTTTCACTGCTATGTAAAAGTGTGGCCTTCCTGTCAGTGTGTAGATTTAAATCTGCACTGCAAAAAACTCCTCATCTAGTCAGGATTTACAATCTAAATTCCAGCCATTAAAATCTTATTGATCTTATTTTAAGAATAAAAAACAGAGTAAAGTGCATAAGATTCTTCTGTTTGTTTAACAATTATTTATCTTTTTTTCTTAGTGAATAAAATATTAATTACTTTAATGTTAATTACTTTCAGATTTATCATTTGAGGTCTTTTAAAACTTTATTTTAGCTGTAATAACTGGTTTTAAAAGTCGCCCAGTGAAAAATGCTCAATAATCACACTTCGGATTTTATTAGTATTATTTATTCCGAATGCTTGTTTAATGTCAATACATTTATTTACAACCTGATGACAAATCAGAAGAGACTGCAGTATTGAGACACAACAGTCTTTCCAAACATTATCTAGTGTGGTTATATATAAGCACTGAATATCTTCCAGTGTTCAGTAAAAACAAAATACATTCAATAATGTTTAATTATGTTGCATTAGTTTAAGCATTTTTAAAAAGCAGCAAATAATGATTTTGCTTTGTTTTTGCATTGTTAGATATATATATATATATGGTCTCGCACTTTAGTACTCAAGCAAATGTTTTGGTCGATTACAATCCACTATTTGATCAACAGGTCGTTTGTTGGTACCTTGAATAGCGAAGACTACAGCAGGGGGGGCAGAGCTTTCTCTCACCCCACAGCCTTCTAATTAAAGCTCATGACAATGAGTGCATTATTATGTTTTTTTCCCTCACACTTAATAAAGCAAAGTATATAAAAGCTCATTTATAAAACTGGCTAAATTTTCAGGAAGTGGGTTGACTTCCTGGTTGATTTGTCAAATCCCAGAACGCACCTGGTGTCCGGTATGAGAGAGCATTACACGTCATGAGACGAAATGAGTGGTCAGAACGTGCGCACACACACACACACACACACAGCAGAGGCAGTAGTGCCCAGGGGAAGTGATGAGAGAATGGGATTCAGTAGAGGTCAGGGTTAATGCAGAAGGACGAATTTCTGAAAATCAGGTGACAAAGTAAAAGTTTGTCCATTTACTGCAATCAGCAGCACTGCAGCACTGACGTGTGTATGAGGATTAAATCTTTACTGCTAACTGAAGAAAAAAAAACGCAGTCCGTCAGACAGGAAGTCTGTGGAATCTCTGAGAGCTTTTAAACACACATAGCATTAGCACAATAATTAGCTGACTCGGACCAAATACAAAGCATTATTTTTTCACATAATACATGGGAAGATATTATGAAATAAATAACGTTTCATATCATTATTATTATTATTTCATCTCATTATTTAGAAATAATCCACTGTGGAAAAAAGAGTAGCAGGAGAGGGGCTTTTAGAGTTTTACTTTAATATCCCATTAGCATGCTGCTAACTACTAACCTATAAATGCAGATAACCTGCTGCATTAAAAAGGAATTATTTTGATAAAGGGTTTGTGTTTTCACGTTCACTCTATACCTACATACCTCCTTTTAGCTACTCACACAACATTTATGTATCCAACACACTCACTAGTGTGAAAATTATACGATTTATTTATTACACACCGGCTATTAGCACACTAGCAGGGGAAGCTAACTGTACTATCTGCAAACAATAGGTGAGAAACCAAGCAGCTCTGCTTCTTCTTTCCAAGCTTTACTTCTTTCATACACTCTTCATACATGTTTAATGAGCTGTCGTATACGACAGGAAAAATACGACCGTTTTCTGAGCAGTACTGAGGAACTGATCGCATGTAGGAGTTGTAAAAGTTGTGAAAAGGAGACTACATCTCGCACACACCATGAACCAGAACGTTCCAAAACATCTTTCGATGAAATGTCGCTTTATTGCATCAGGCCTAATCTCAATAAAGACTGAACTAATTCCGCATGATGCGCTTCCTCTGTGTCACATGCACAAAGAAAATGCAAGTTCTCCAGCCGTTTTGTCGAGAGAAAGAGAGAGTACACTCTGATGCTCACTCTACCACTTAATGATGATGTTTGTGTTGCTGTGATGCTGAAAATCTTTTTTTTAGCATTTTCTACTCTGAATAATCTCCTCAATGCATTTTCGAGCTGCTCGATAAGATATACAGAGGGACATTTTCCCCCAAAAATGTAAAGATATCAAACCCAACTCATATGCACACAAACTTTCACAAGAATATTTCTGTATGAAGAAGCCATGAGTCTGTGATGTGAAATCCCTGATGTCATGCTATAATCTGTGCAGATTCAGAATTTCAGCGCGACTGTATGATCGTTCGTAGGTATGATCTCGGTATGCAGCACATGGTCATGCAAGAAAATCCGTTCAGAAACACCTCACATGTAAGTAGAACAAATGGTTAATGGGTTAAGGAACTAGCTGAAGTACTGATACACAGCAGATGTGGAAGCATGAATGAGGTCAGCATTAAGCACTTTATATATATCATTTTGTCATTGTGACCTTTTCACTAGCCTGTTTGACTAATTTCCTTGTGTTCTGTACTCATTCTGCATCATATTTGAGTCATGCAGAAGTCTCCCCGCCGCTCTCACACTCAAATCAGCACCTTAATCTCAAACATCTCAAAACAATAGGAGGAAGGAAGGAAGCCTGGAAGCACACACAATGCTGGATGTGGACGCTTTAACATGCACTTTAGTGCAACACACACATAGTGGGGTTTGTGTGTTGGTTGAGGGCGGAGAAGCTAAAATGGCTGCTGGGGGAGGATGATTTATGCCAAATTCATAATTCTTACATAAGTGATTAAAGTATGGCACTTACTTTCTTTCCGTTTCTGGTGTAGACACCTCACTGCTGATACTGAGTGACTCCTGTGGAAAGAAATAGAAATGCACTTAGTCATGCTGAAAGTGTGCAGTCACCCTATTGTTATTCTACCTTTTCTATTCGGGTGCTTATTTTGGCTACAATACTCAATGACAGCACCTAAAACTGTCTGGTAAAAAGTTATCAAATTTGGTACACTGACAATGACTGTGGAGGCACGCTGATTGGGGAACATTCTGACCAAATTGGAGAAAATTGGAGAACATTCTGACCAAACTAGAGAACATTGTAGACCATTCTGACCAAACTGGAGAACATTAAAGAATATTCTGACCAAACTGGAAAACATTCTGAACAATTGGAGGACATTGGAGAACATTCGGAGCAAACTGGCGAATATAGGAGAACGTTCTGATCAAATTGGAGAACATTAGAGAAAATTGGAGAATTCTGCCCAAATTTGACCCAAGTGTTGCCAACAAAATAGCACCACTATTGGGTCAAATATGGGTCTAATCTAGGAGTATGTTTAAAGTCCTACCTTTTGAACCAAACTATTCCTAAATAGTTTTTCCACCACCAAAATCAGTTTTTCACTTTTCCTCCTACAAATTATGTCAAATGAATACTAAATTTCTTTAGGCTTCGGTCATCTTCAGGCCAAAATGTACTAAAAGAATCATGATGTTCCAAACTGTCTGCTCCACAATGTGTCAATGAATCTATTGGCAAAGCTGGCAAACAGGAAGTGAGGTTGTGTCTTAACAACAACCTTATACATTGACCCAAATTTTGCCAGTTAGCGTCTGGACCATGATTCTGTCAGAAGTGCAGTACAATTACATTCACAGGTCAGGAGTTCGCTTCAGAATCGGCCACACCAGCAAATGCCACCTGCTGCCCATTTGTTCATCACCATTAGAGAACAAATCCATCGTCCAATACTTAGGTGAATCTTCAAATCCCTCCTGAATGCCTTAATGACTTCCTGCAATTTGGCAACAACTTTCCTGCTTCTCTAAAAGTGTGAATTTTATTCAGCATTTAGTTTTAAAAAGATGCTACATTTTCTGCGTATACAAACATTTTCAACTGGAAAAAAATGTCTAGAATAAATATATTTGTTATCTAATAATTGTACAGTACAATATTCCTTTATTCAAGATATCTTGTGTTTCCATTGTACATGAGTTAGGAGTTAATATGTTTCTGCAATTACTGATTTTGCTGATGATGATATATAAGTTATAGGTGCACACACCTGGATCTCAGAGTTCAGCTGGAGGGAGCTGGAGTCTACTTTGTCCTGGAATACAGAGAAAGAGAGAGAGAGAGAGAGAGAGAGAGAGAGAGAGAGAGAGAGAGAGAGAGATTAGATAAAAATAGACCCCCTCATACACACATGCACAACACAATCAACAGTGGTGTAAAGTATTTGAGCAAATGGACATTGTTACTGTAATTAAGTAATTTTTCGGCTACTTTCTAGTTTTACTAAGTAGCAAAAATATAAGCAACTTTTACTACATTTACGATTCAGTATATGTACTTTTTATTCCACTATATTTTAACTGACATTGAGTTTTACCAAATACATTTAGCAGCTCTGTTGAAGATGTGATTCTGTCTAAATCTACTGCCTGGAAGCAACTTTTTTTTTTTTTTTTTTTAGCACCGCTGACCTCATTTTCAGTCAAAAAAAACCCAGCTTGAATAAATT